>NC_042494.1:146048977-146061842 GCF_005508785.2 Acyrthosiphon pisum
CAATCTTAGGTAGTTTTAAATCGTCAGGATCATTTGACGAAGCTCGCGTAATAAATCCATGTCACTATATTTTTCCCGGTTTAACTTCCAAGTTTTAACCCACTTGGAACGTTTTTTTTTGTTTAAGGAATTCAAATATACTTGTAAACCCATATAGCAAATAGCAATTTTTTTCTGCTTTAATTTTAACATGATTATAACTATAACTATAATTTATAACCTATAAAAATAAATGTAAGTAGGTATACAGTAGGAAACGTTCTTCACAACTGAGCACCTGGACATAACAGCAGTAACTGCAAAGAAACACGAGGTTTGGTAACAAAATCCCGCGAAAACTGTGTGAAATACACACACGCCACGCGCAATTCTAATCGCGCGTGAAAACACAGAGTTTTATCCTTTACACGAACGCTCTTGGTACCTAGGTGCAAAAGGATAGGTAAAGCGCGCATGATTGGCGTGTGCCAGTTGTTGGAAACACAGTTTTGGCGCGTCACGCGCCAAGAACGTTTTAAAAATCGCGCTCCAGGCGCGTCCATTCCAAGCGCGCCCGAAATCGCTTACGTCTAAAGGGGGCTGCCGAACAGTCGCGGACGGGTATTTCCACTGCAATACGTACCTATTTGTCTATTTTAAAATAATATTGTTATTACTAATTGTTAAAATTAAAAATTAAAATGATATTATTTTATTCACATACCCATTATTACACATCTCTATTGAAATATTATTTTGTAGTTATGACTTTTGTTTCAAAGTCCATTTTAAATTTAAAACCTTTAAAATACGCCCACGAAAATTATACGCCCGGGGATAAATCGCCGACTCCCCCCCTTAGATCCAGCCCTGTATATAGATACTAGATGGTTTTGATATGTGCAATTATTGTATCATGATTAAAAAATACAGAAAAATTGTCATATGGAAATTTTATGTGATAGAAGGTACGCGTACAAAATTATTTCGTAAAATATACTTATATACGCAATGCATAGGGTACTATTAGTAAATAGTTATTTTTATTTTTATTTAGAAATTATACAATCTATACAATATGAAATAGTATAATAAGCATAAGTGATGTTATTTATATATAATGTAGTGACTTGAGAGGCTTGAGGGAAGAACCAACCAGTGAAAGCACTTTCATGTAAATGGTTATATTTTTATTTTCTCAATGACGTGGTTACCCCTATCACTTTCTGCTTATAATGTAATAAATATGTAGAATATGTACATATATAATATATTCCGTGAATATGCAATATTTTTATAACCATTATTATAAATTATTATTTATTACTTATTATATTTACCCATACATAATATTTGATACTTCGATTATAATTTTTTTTTATCAAATAAGTTTTTATAAAATGGAATATAATATTTAAAAAAATAATATAACGTGACAATAAAGTTAATTAATTCCTAAATTACTTCATATTATGGAAAATATTCTATTCGAGCTTCACAACATTAATTTATGATTATTGCACCAACAACAGCTGATTTGGTAGATATTATATATAAAAAAAAAGTTTAAATGTGTCTATAAGACCATTTATTATGATAGTTGGTATGTTAGAAAATTCTAAAGAAATTTTCGTACAAGTTATTTTAATTTCTTAAAGCTATAAATGTGTATAAATTTCAAAATTTTAAATATCTTTACCTTAAAATATCCAACACAATGTACTTTGGTATGGAAGTTTGAATAAAAACACTTCTATAATTTAAAATCAAAAAAATTGCACTTTTAATTCTTTTGTAAGTCAAATATCTGATTTAATAAAATAAATTATTTTTAAACTATTCTAGTCATTAGAAAATTATACAATATTGTGTTAGTATGGAATTTTAATGTACTTACCTTTTCCTACCTATTAGCAAAGGTTGTCAAATTAAACTTAAGCTGTACGACTGGATATTTTTTTTATATTATAAATATTAAATAATTTTTTACAATCTATTTTTAATCATCACTGGACACTGAGTGCAATATTCGTATATTACAATATAATATCGCAACAACTCGAGAGTGACTAACAAAATAAATCCTCTCCCAGAACACCGATTGACCATTTATTAATTTATGACAAAAATTATGTGGGTATCATTAAAATTATTATCTCTATTATTAAAATATTGAGGGGATTAAGCCCCTTAGTTATGCGCCTTTAATTAGCCTTAACTGCAGACATATTCTGAACTTACCACGATCAACGTTTTTAAAATAAGTGCATTTGTATGAATAATATTCTTAAATTGTAATATTATTATAATAATATGAAGTCAAATTTGTTTTGCAACTACCATATATTCCAATTATAAAGGTACTTAGCTGTGTCCCTTTGTCTTAAGATATGTATACATTCA
Source organism: Acyrthosiphon pisum (assembly GCF_005508785.2). Taxonomy (NCBI): domain Eukaryota; kingdom Metazoa; phylum Arthropoda; class Insecta; order Hemiptera; family Aphididae; genus Acyrthosiphon; species Acyrthosiphon pisum. Next base: position 146,051,360 of record NC_042494.1, read on the forward strand.
ACAATTTTTATGGAGAAGAAACTACCATAACGTTATGCTCTTTAGAAAAACCCTAATGTTCAATGCGTATTCGAAACTATCGTACGACATTGCCGAGAAATTCGGTCAGCGATTCAAGCCTTGAAAATATTATGAAATGTACAATTTTAAAATTAAAGAAATATTATAATGTTCAATGAAACAATCTCGAGTCTGACTTATTGTGTGAAATAAAACAAAGTAATATATATATAATATATATATTTATTTATTTAATATAAACGGTTGTGAGTCCCAAGACATATTAATACAAACATTGTGGGTGGAATATACAGACATAATACAATAAATTATAATTTTTACTTAATTATAGATTTTAATTAATGAGAAGACTTAGAAGTAATAATAGTTATATATAATATATTTATTTAAATAAATATTATACATTCAAAAATTGGAACATTTTACTAAAATTTTCCTCCGTATTTCTTATAAGCTTCCTTGACTAGACTGATTTTTTCAGGTTTTGGCAAAAAACGTTTTCCATCTAATGCTTTTACTATGTTTTCTGGCAAAGTGAGATATTTGCTGACAATCTTTTTGAATTGATATTCCGTCATTTTAAACATCGGGTCGGACGCTATTTGTTCTGACTTCATAATTACTTTTATAGCATTCATCGTCTCTTCGGTCAATACCTTGCCGGTAGGTCCTTTGAACTTTTTTGCGACCGTAGTTAGCACCGTGTCGAAAATCTTTACGGGCTTGACTAATTTTAATATCATATGTTCGCCACCTTTTAGCACGGGCCCCAGAACGCCGCGTCGTGGTCGAGAAATCGCGGCATCGTCGTTATTGCCAATGTCCAACAAATATTCGTACTCGTCGGGATTAACGCCACGTAAGTGTTCGTACAACTGCACTCGACCCTCGAACCATTCGCCACATGCCATCTGTAGTGGCATCGTGCCCAAATCAAAGACTATGGGGGCGAGCAACGATCCAACGTCTAAACCTATGCACGCGCCATAAAAAGGTATTTCAGTGTCTTCAAATGTCCGAAAATTGAATGCATGCAAGTTGCATACTACTTGTGTAAAAAGCAAAGTGTCGGTCAGCAGTTCCGGACATTTTTTTTCGCCCAAAAGTTGGCTGATTTTTCGCAAAATATCTGTATTTGTTTCGTAAACAAGTTTATCGGTATTTTTTGTACCTACCAAGGTAACCGCAACGTTAGCGATTGGGTTCATAGACAGCACTTCGTGGGGCTTAATTGATTGTCCATCGGCTAATTTGTACACGACGTTTCCCATGTTGTAGAGGGGAATCAGTCTCAACGGATTTTCGGTAATGGTGCTCCATACATCATCTAAAAAGCCACACCATACGTATGACGGTGAAAGAAACATTACGGACAAAACGGCTAAGTAGTTAAAAAGTTGCATGATCCTCTTTGCGCGTTGCGACGAAAAAATTTAACTAGACTGTTATGTTAAGCACTCGGCAGAAAACTAAACGTAAGTACGAGAGATTGATGATAGTACCGTGGTTTTATATTAATATTATTATGGTAGGGTGCAGTAGAATAAATATGTTGGAGATATGAGTGCTCTGCTGCGCCTTTGTATAACCACCACTTCCCATAATTTTACTATAGAGTTGCCTGGCACACTCGCGCATCCTAATGAACTAGCTCCGTGGTCTCGTGATCAAATTTTTTCCACTCGGTGGCGTCTGGAGCCGGCAGGCGTACGGAGTGGCTATTTGTTATACTTTAATTTTCCCACTATAGGATAGGCCACAATGTTTAAATTTCAAGCTTCTATCGGTTTACGAGCAATCAGTGATCAATACTTACTATTTACCATTCAACCAAAAATTTAAAACGGCTATAACTTAAGAATTTTAGAAAAAAAAAACTAAAAAAGGCGGGTAAGCGGGTGTCGCTCTGCTGTAAAGTAGGTTACAAAAGTGTCACTGTAATGGATGGTGTTAAATTTGAATTCATTGATATATCATTATATAAGAAAAACGATTCTGAACGAAAACGGTTTAGTCAGCCATGATATTACTAAGCACGAACTACTGTGTAGTACTGTAGTAGTTCGTGTTACTAAGTATATGATGATATTATTGTGAATAAAGTAATTTATATATTTACCTATTTATGTAGAACATTGTTTTACATTTTCAATCCTTAGCTATAAAAATTCAACATTTTATACATTTTTATCTACAAAATAATTATTCAATTTTAAATTTGATTAATTTTGTCAAAATTCAATCTTTAAATGCTTATAAAAAAAATTGTGCTTATGTATTTTTAATATTTTTCAACTGCTATTGTAATAATATATTAGGAGCCTTGTATTAAATTTTTACATTTTTTGGCCCAACAGATAAAACTTAATTGTTATCCATAGAAAAAAAAGAAAAAAATTTAAATATGAAATTGTCCGTGAACAGCTCAAAACATGTCAAAATATTTTGAAAATTTTTTTCAAGTATAAGAATTGATAAAATAAACATTCAGTGAAATTTTCATGTATCTACGGTCATTTGATTTAAAGTTAAACCAAAAACCAAAGTCGATTTTGTAAAAAATCGATTTTGGGTAAAAATTCCCGTTTTTCCTTAATTGTTCTTTTGTTTTTCACGGCGCTTTTGAAAATCACTGGGAATTTTAAATTTTTACCTCCCCAATGCACCAATAATATTCACTTTCCCATCGAACAAGATATTGAAGTTGAAAATCGAAGCATTATTTTGACTACTTATCGTGTACACAGACACAAAAAAAAACACACATAAATCAATACATTCATCGCTCCGCACATAATCTTAAACATTTTATCAAAAAAAAAACCCAATGTTTATTATTTATTGCTGGGTTTTGTTTATCGTTTAATAGTTCAGTATAATACAATATTATTTTTACATTATTTATGCGAATCCGATAACCTTTATATAGACCTTTATTTATATTATCTTATATTTTCATAACATTTCGTTCCTATTTTCTATTACTTTGTTCGGTTTTGTCCATTTTCTACTAAACGCATTACGTTTATTATATTCTTTAATTAGGACCTTTTCCCCTACGTGTAAAATAATCGTATGCGGGTTTTTCTCATAATAATTCTTATCTAGACGACGCTACACGAACATTGGTTGTCTGTATCTTACAAGTGCGTAATATACCAATAGTTGACGCTCAGGAGATCACGTTGAGCTTTGTTAGTTTAAAAATTTGAGTGTATCGACCTATTATGAATCTTACGACCTTTTATGATATTACTTAAACTCGATTTCTCGATTTGATTGTTTTTTAGATTATTTATTATTAAATAAGTTGTTAATTATTCCATTACTAAATATGATAAAAAATGTTATTTAATACATAAAAAAAATATTCTTTATTGTTTATGTATAAGGGGAACCCACCACAATGCAATACGCCCATGCTCACCACATACCTAAATCCACCGCTGTGGTAGAAATATATGTATTTAAATTTTCAGAAATCTAAAAACCAGTAATTAAAGTTATTGCAAATTCGCGACGGGGTCAGAAAAATGACGTATACCAGTTAAGTTGATTTTATATCAAATAAACGACCCAGGATCATCAATAACTATTATTTAATAATGTACAAGTTATTAGACTAACAGGATTATTGCGAAAAAAGTAATAATATAATATTATATTATATTAAATAAATGTAATCTTGATTTTTTAATATATTAAATTATTATTTTTATTTCAGACATGAATTTTGGTCACTCATTGTAGAACTTATCTCAGAGAAGCCAATTTAATTATTGTATTAAAGATGGTCGACAAAGACGAGAGAGTTAAATAAATGAATGAATGACATTTTGTCCAGAATAAAACTAATGTTATTTCGAAAACAATTATAAACAATACAATTCTGTACCTATTAAATTAATAGTAATAATTACTTATTTATCAGGTTTCAAAACAATATGCTTGAGAATCAGTTTTTGAACAAAAAGTGTTGGATATTCGAAGAAAAGAATTAAAGTCCTTCACAACGCAGCTTATTTGAGAGCAGAAGTTACTTCATTTATTTGTTCGTTTGCATCATTCCTGGTATGATAATCTTAACTAATCATAATTTTCCCAAAATATTTAATTATAAATATTTTAGTATTTATTAAATAATTATTTATTTATTTACACCCGCAGAGCAGCGTTTAAAGTTTAAATTTTAATATTTTGTACGGTCCAGTCTTGTGCTTTTATGAAAAGTCGAAATGCATAAATCTGGAAAACAGTCGACAATCGATTAACATTCAACTTAGTCACCTTGCATAATACTAATTAGTAACTATAGAAATAATTAATAATACAGTCTTATAAAAACATGGAATTTCTAAAGATTATAATCTCTTAAAGTTATCAGTTACTAATCGATAGTATGTACATTGATCGGTCATTAAATCATTATACACATTATATTTTATGATAATCATATTATAATTTTGTACACTGTGTAGTGTGTACAAATTTAATACCAAAATTACAGTCAACCACTTATTGCAAGTTGCAACCTTCTGTACAGTACAGCGACTTCCACTTATCCATTTTTCTTTGTGTCATCAATTCAGGGCTTGTTAACGTTATAATAACGTTATATTCGACAAAAAAACGATTGAAATTTGTAAATGTAATTATAACGGAAAGCGATAATCAATATTATTTTTTGTCATGCCTGCACCGAAAGTTTAGTTTTCAATGACGATTAAAGCGTTCGAAAGTGACCTTTTTCCGTTTAGTGGATGGTTAAATGGAAATCCCATAGAGTGAAGGGTGGTATAGTGGAAATCCCCAAAAGTGCCAGGAGGTAAAATAGAAATCCCCAAAACACCTGAGCACACATATCCTCTAACTTTTACAAAATTTAATTGAAAATAACGATAAACACAAAACTTGTAAAACGTTTTATTCTAAATAACGATAAACGCAAAAATTGTGTAACGTTTTAATTGTAAATAACATAAAACGGAATTGTTTTTCGAATGGAAGCCCTGGTCATCATTACTGGCTCACCGGCTAATAAGCTAACATTGCTAACTAATAACTAATAAGTAATAACAATATAAATATAATATAAAATATCCACACTGACAAACCGTCACCGGTCAAAATCGTTCTTCGTATAGGTACAATGTTATTATATCATTGAATTCAAATTTAATACCATTCATTAAACAGTAACCCACTTGCCAACTTTCTCGAAATTCACCCACCTTTTTTTTTATGATGTTTTCTGAAGTTTAAAAAGGGGGTGCGCTAGGAATGGCATACTTATCCAATTGAAGTTGAAAATCGAAGCATTATTTTGACTACTTATCGTGTACACAGACACAAAAAAAAAATTATTATATATTTTCAAAATTTTATCGTATATAGAAAATGCTGATATAAACATTCAGTTAAATTTTCAAGTATCTACGGTCATTCGTTTTTTATTTACAACAAAATAAGAAAATCGTTACATAAGAAATCGAGTGAATATCAAATGTTATAAAAATATGAATTTCAAACGCACATAAAAATTTAATTTGACTTGCTAGTAGACATTTATTTTTTAAAAAGGTAGACAAAGTTATGAAGAATCTTGTATTACATTTTTAAATCTTAGATTCCAAAATAAAATTTTTCATGAATTTCTAACTCAAAATAATTTGCAAATTTTTGTTATTTTTACGTATTTTGTCAATATTTGAATTTAAATGCTTATAAAAGAAATGTGACTATGGATTTTTAATTTTTTTCATCTGTCTTTGAAACAATATAATAGGAACCTTCTATTAAACTTTCAAGCTTTTTTAACCAACGAATAATATTTTATTAATATTTATAGAAAAAAAAATTTAAAAAAATAGAAATTTAAAATGTCCGTAAACAGCTCAAAATAAAACAAAATATTTGGAAAATATTATGGTGTATAGAAAATGCTGATATGAACATTCAGTCAAAACTTCATGTACCTACGGTCATTTTTATAAGAGTTGCACCAAAAACCAAAATCGATATTTTCGAAAACAGATTTTGCATGAAAATTCCCGGTTTTCCTAACCTAACCCGTTTTTCACGGCGCTTTTGAAAATTACTGGAAACATTTTACTTTTGACCCCCCAAAGTACCAACTAGATTCACTTTCCTATCAGAAAAGGTACTGTTGAAGAAAATCCAAGCACTTTTACTGTCCTAAAAGGTAATGACAGACACAAAAAAAAAAAAAAATAAAAATAAAAACACACATCATTGTAAAATCAATGTATTCATCGTTCCACTCAGAATCTAAATAGTATTTAAAAGTATTTGTATATATACTTAAATACTTTTTTTTTCAAGTATTCAGGTATGTATTTTAAGTACTTTTGAAAATAAGTATCTGTATCTGTACTTGAATACTTTTTAAAAGTATCTTTTACAAGGCCGCCCAACAGTTAGGCAATTTCAATCCACGTATCGAAATTTAGTTATTTTTTTAATGTTATGCCTTTCAACAAAATAATGCCGAGTTATGTTATTTACATTGTATGACATGTATAATATTACATAAAATACATGATATAATAAATTATATTACATAATATACAATTTTCCAGTATTATAGTGCCTACTTACGACTTACGTATATTTTTTGTGTATTTTAATATCATAAAATTATGGTAAAACGGCGTCTGGGATATGCAATTTAGATACACCTAAAGTCCTAAACTGTACATTTTTGAAATTTAATGAATTTATAAAAATAAACGTATGTTTTTTTGTAATTGAAGAAAAACTAAAACTATGACCTAATAGTGTCTACAGTAGGTCAATGGGGTTATAGAGGTTGGATTCCAAACAACTACTAAATAAACATGTGATTTTTACCATAAACAGCCTAAATTGCACACATAATATTTGTCAATAATTTAAATGTTTCTAAGTTGATGTAGAATATATTTTATAGTTATATGTGCATAATAATTTATAAATGTGTTTATTTACTAAATTTTTATTACTCTTTAAATTTTCTATCTCGACAAAAAATTGTTTCTAATTTTATATTCTGAGCGGAGCGATGAATGTAGTGATATTACAAAGATTTTTTTTTAGTTTTTTTTTAATTTTTGTTTTTGTCTACACCATTTGGGGCAGTAAAACTCCTTCAGTTTTCTTCAGCAGTAATCTTTAGATGGGAAAGTGAATCTAGTTGGTGCATTGGGGAGGTCTTAATTTATTATTCCCAATAGTTTTCAAAAGTGCAGAGAAAAACAAAGTTAAAATTAAGAAAAAACGGGAATTTCGATTTTGATTTTTGTTGTAACTTTAAAAAAAAAATTACATTTTAGTGTTTTACAGTTAGGTTATTTTAAACAGCTATAGTAAACAATATAATGTCGAACTAAGTTTTTGGATATAATTAATATTATATCAAATTCGTTATTTCCGTGTAGGGTAAGTGCTTTGGACAATGGTTTCACGATCAAATACGATTCACCTGCCAATTTTGCACAAGACAAATCGTCGGTTTTTAAATCGATGGAAAAGTATGCAAGTTATATTATTATTATATTATAATTGTTGTCAAGTAATGGTAAATAATAGGTTACACGTTTCCGCATAATCCGCACGTGTAACCCATTAGGTGAGGCGTTCGCCATCGAATTCGTGTAATTTTGGTTTGTTGTACGAAGATTTCGTTAAATTTTTTCAAATTTCAAATGTTTTTTGGTGGTCATAATAATATTGAATTTAATAAATATAATAAGTGATTGGTCAATGCCTCGTTCTGTTTTTTGTGAACAAATTGTTTTCCTGATTTAATTTTTGTTTGTTTTAATTTTTCCGTAATAGGCCGTCTGCGTCATATAAAAAATACTTACCGTTGTTCGTGGTATTTTATAATTTATGTATACTATGCATTAATTTATTGTTAATTATTGTGCTCGTGGTACAAAATTGTCACGTACCTACCTATTTTACTGTGCAAAGTAGTATTATGTTCGTTGTTTTAAGTGTTACACACAACCGCTGATATTTTTCTATCATAAAAAAAATATAAAATATTGTTTAATTTTAATATATTTTGTGTGAATAAATACATCTTTTAAAGTAATATTTTTGTTTGTTTTAGGTAAATTATTATTTTGAAAAGTGGGTACTCTGGAACTGTTGCTTTTTACTTCCCAAAGTTCCAACTAGATTTAATTTATTACTAGATACCACTCGTCGATCATCCGTCGTTAAAAACCTATTATTAATGTATTCTTTAACGCTGCGCTCGAAATCCTAAAACGTATAAAAATATAAAAAAAATGTACCTTATTTAAATACCTGATGTACAAAAAATGAAAAATATTTACAATAATTATATATATTGTAAAATATCTTATTTAGACGATACTTGTATACCTTTTAATTTTATACCAAAACCCACTGTGATATAAATTAGAAATATCTAGGTATTTTTTTGTATATTGCCTATAAGTGAATCGAATATTATAGTAAGTATTGGTGTCCTCTTAGTCCTCTTAGTATCGGTTATATAATGTAATAATAAATATATTTTTGTTTTAATTACATATTACGTTAACAGTTACTGTTGAATTGAAATACTTTTAAAATTGTTTAAATATGCTTAGTTCTTATATATAAGAAGTGTTTTTGAACAATAAACATATTATTATAAATTATAGGTGTTTCGTATACGTATAAATAATATGACTATCCAAATGAAAAATAATAATATTCAGTGTAGTTGTTATTGAAAATGGTAATGCTTAAGCTTAGAATAAAAGATAATTCATAGTACCATACACATATATTTATAAATCTTAATTAAATACAAATAATAATATTTATATTTAAATTTATTAAAACGTATAATATTACGTAATGCAACATGTTAAATACATATTAGGTAACGATCCATGCATTAAAGAAGTATTAAAATATTTATATAAAACTTAAATAGATATACGATAGATATACGTTCATATACGGTAAGGAATACCTACATTATAATGTATTAGTCTATTTTTAATCTATCTTTCTATTCTATTTTCTATTAAAATATAATTTTTTTCTATAAAATACAGACTGTTCCTCTTTTTTTGAGAACCCCTCATTTATAACACAATAATAGAACTAGTATTTATATGTTTGTAATAAAATTAATATGTACTAAAGAAATTAAAAACAATTCATAACTATTTATTACAATTAAGTGGTTGATAATGATTTGTATTATCTGCGTATAACCTGCAGGAACATTTTAGTGTGAGTCTGATTCACCAATTATGATCACCGCCATTTTAGATTCTGAGTGAAACGATGAATGTATTGATTTTACAACGATGTGTGTTTTTTTATTTTTTTTTTATTTTTGTGTCTGTCATCACGGTTTGGGGCAGTAAAACTGCTTCGATTATCTTCAACAGTATCTTGTTTGATGGGAAAGTGAATCTAGTTGAAAACAAAAGAAAACGGGAATTTTTACACAAAATCTGTTTTCGAGAAAATTGATTTTGGTTTTTGGTGTAACTTTAAAACAAATGACCGTAGATACATGTAATTTTCACTGGTTGTTTATATTTCCATTTTCTATGCATGATACAATTTTCAAAATATTTTGATTTGTTTTGAACTATTTAGGGACATTTTAAGTTTCCAATATTATTAGTTTTTTTTCTATGAATGTCAATAAAACTTTATTTGTTGAGTAAATATACTTGAAAATTTAATACAAGGCTCCTACTATATTGTTACAATGACATTTGAAAAATATTAAAAATCCTTAATCACAGTTTTTTTTTTTTTATTAGCATTTAAAGTTCAAAAATTGACAAAATATGTAAAAATCACGAAAATTAGCAAATTATTTTGGGTTAAAAATTCGTAAAAATTTTTCTTTTTAAATCTAAAAATGTAATACAAGTTTCCTCATAATATACTCTATATTTAACAAAAAAAAAATGTCTACAAGAAAGTCAAATTAAATTTTTTTGAGCGTTTGAAAATCATATTTTTATAACATTTGATATTCACTCGATTTCTTACGTAACGATTTTCTTATTTTGTTGTAATTAAAAATACTGTAGAAACTTGAAAATTTCACTGAATGTTTGTATTAGCATTTTCTATATACGATAAAATTTTGAAAATAATTTGACTCTTTTTGAGATGTTTACGGACTTTGTCACTTTTCAATTTTTTTAGTTTTCTTGTCTATAAATATCAATACCGTTTTATCTATTGGGCCAAATAGTGTAAAAAATTAATACAAGGCTTCTGATATATGTTACAATAGCAGTTGAAAAATATTAAAAATACATAGGCACAATTTTTAGATTCTGAGTGGAACGATGAATGTATTGATTTTACAATGATGTGTGTTTTTTTATTTTTTATTTATTTATTTTTTTTTTTTGTGTCTGTGTACACGAATAGTAGTCGAAATAATGCTACGATTTTCAACTTC
>NC_042494.1:146062377-146081428 GCF_005508785.2 Acyrthosiphon pisum
AATTTTAATTTGAAAAATTATTTTGTAGTAAAAATGTATAAAATGTCAATTTTGTATCTAAGAATTAAAAATTTAAACAGATTCACATAAGTAATTAATTCTGTTACCAAAAAATTTAAAAAATACATTTTCACAGTTTATTTTTATAGTCATTTTAAGTACAAATTTGGACGAAATTACATATTAAAAACCTAGGATAACTATTTTAGTTATTTTGTTGTGATTGTATAATATTATTCGTGGGTACTTGAAACTTCTAAAGTGTACTATTATATATCTATGATAGTACCACGGTTTTTTGTTGATGTATAACGCGTTATAAGTACCTAATAAATATTATGATATGATTAATTTGGAATTTATTATAGGTACCTATAATAATATGTCTTATACCTAGACTAACATACCGTCTCCGCTCAGAATCGTTTTTCTTATACAATGATATTATATCATTGAATTCAAATTTAATACCATCCATTATACAGTGACCCACTTGTAACCTACTGTACAGCAGAGCGAAATCCACTTACCCACCTTTTTTTTATATGCATTTAAAGATTGAATTTTGACAAAATTAATCAAATTTAAAATTTAATAATTATTTTGTAGTTAAAATGTTCAACTTTTATATCTAAGAATTGAAAATTTAAAACAAGACTCCACGTAAATATTTAAATATGTTACCAAAAATTCTAAGAAATACATAAACACAGTTTATTTTTATAGTCATTTTAAGCTCAAATTTGGATGATATTACATATTAAAAAACCTGAAATAACTATTTTAGTTATTTTGTTGGAATTGTATAATATTATTTGTGAGTAATTGAAACTTCTAAAGTATAGTATTATATATATATATATATATATATGATAGTACCACAGTTTGTTGTTGATGTATAACGCGTTACCTAATGCCCTAATGGATATTGTGATATTATTAATTTGGAATTTATTATTGATACCTATCTTATAGGTCAATTTTTTTTTAATACTATAGATAAGTATACCTATAATATGTCTAATACCTAGACTGACAAACCGTCTCCGCTCAGAATCGTTTTTTTTATACAGTGATATTATATCATTGAATTCAAATTTAATACTATCCATTATACAGTGACAGTGACATTTTACAAGTGGCAACCTACTGTACAGCAGAGCGACATTCACTTACCCACCTTTTTATTTTTAATAACTATTTATTTATTAAAATTCTGAATTTTAGAGTTCTTTCTACTTAGATTTTTTATACAGTTTAAGTAGTGTACTGTGGCCATATTAAAATTATACCTGTGTATTAAAATGTGTATTATAATTAGGTATTAAGTAGCTAAATTAGGAATATTTTTGGCTCGATTTATTTTACATGACGATGACGTGTACAAAGATCAAATGATGCTTAATAAGTTTATCCACATAATCGGTCCAAAAATATGTGCAAAATCAATACAATTGACTATGCTTTAGTTACAAGCGTGTGCATAAAATATATCGATCGATGATGTAATGAATGAAGTCATAATGCGGGCCGTAAATATTGTAGGGTATAAATATTGCATATCAATACTTGACGAATTGTTGTGTGAACGCATAGCGCATGATGTACCTATATTGTCGTAACAATAAGCTCTTGAGAATAAAAATTGTACTCGAGATTAAGTATACGGTAGAGTTACCAAAATATGGAACTTATCGGTATATTATTTGAATGGTCTTTTTGTTTGATATTTTTGCTCTTAATTGCATTCCATTAATTGTATTTTACTAACTATATAATTTATCTAGACACTCAAGACTTATAAACAACTAATAGATTAGTTTTGAAGGTTAAATTTATTTGGCGTTATGTTGTGAATTGGTTAATTTGTGCTTTTCAAATCAAGTATCTTGTAATCAACACAGAATGGAAGAGTAATTTGTATGACCAAAAATAAACTGATATGGTGACGAAGTATCCATATGAAATAATTAACCTATACGAACATACCATAGTTAAAACCGAGAAATTTAAAATTATAATTATATATTTTTTTTTACCAGAATTTAAGTGTACTTAGGTACTTTATTTTTAATATTATCTCAGTAGGAATAAATAATAGAGATGTCACAGCAGTTTATAGCACACACTAATAAAGAAGATAAAGTATGGAAGAGATTTGAACAATACAAATGGATTCAATTTAATGTTTAACAGACCTTCGAGAATCATTACGTATTAAATATGTCAATGAATAATGATACCTATCCTATAAATAATCCAATAATGTATAAGACCAAACGCAAAACAATAAATTAATAGTTACCTCAAATAATCTATTAATTTATCATCTTATCTAATCGAGGATATTATTGTCTATACGTTGTATGAGTCGAAATCCTAAAATACGATATAGTAACAAAACATACTAACGTTACATATTATTATATAAGCTCATAGATATATAATGTACCCTATAAAAATATTTATATTAATTATTAATATAGACACTATACCTATACTTATAGTTGAAGTCATTTCATCCCTGATAATCATCGTTATCGCGACCGATTGCAACGCCGTGCGGCTAAGTCGGTATAGCTACCTCAGGTTAATTACCATAGATGCTCAGTCACGCCAAAGCGTGTAGGCGACAAGCACGTATTTGCGTTTACGCTCACTCACCGATTTTACCAGCTAATCATAATAATAATTGCACTACCATCATTGAGTGTCTTTGTGTCTAATTAACGGCAATATATTGCAACAGTGTCGTCGTCGTTCGTTCACAGGTTGATTCGAATGGAATTATCCGGTATGGACAGGTTTTGCGGATCGACTTTTTGGGTAAGTCTCGGATTTTTTTTGCAGATTTTTTGTAGCCGACTTCGGCCATTCGTTCCATTATAATATTATATATTATATATACATTAAAATATTGATTACTTTTAAAATACAATATTACCGATGGGCAGACGTCGACATCAAATATTGTTGAATCACTGATTTCGTATTTTTAGGACTGGAACTTGTCCTGGAATACCACTGATCCTGATGTCACGCGATGTTTTGAAAAGACCTTTCTAGTCTGGACACCGTGCCTGTTTTTGTGGCTATTCTCTCCACTAGAGATCTATTACTTGGTGAATAGTAAATACAGGGACATACCATGGAACTGGTTCAATATGGTGAAAGTGGTATGTTTTTTTTCTTCGGTGCTTTTAAGTTTGCCTTTAAGTTATGCCCACTAACAAATAGGAATATTATGATTATGTATACTATAATAATTACCATTATTAGCGTTGGATAAATTATAAATTTATCCCCGAAATGTTTTGACAATTGTATCATATATACCTGATATTATACTATTTTAACTAACTATACTATGATACCTGATATTCATACTTACATTTTGATAATTAATTTAAATTGGAAATTTGCTGTCATTGAAAATTTGAAATTTTCCAACTCATAAAGTTTGTAAAATAAAGTTGTAGTAGTCATTAAAACATCATGATGTATGTGCTTATTTCTTACGTGAAAATGAAATATCATTAAACATCATTTATATACCTATATAATATAATATATATGTAGGAAAAATTTCTTTTGAAAATGTAAAAATATAATTCACAGTATACCTACGTATTTTGTTGTCAATATTTAAATTGTCAAATTAATTTTAGTTGATTTACAAGTGAGTATATATTTATATAAATGTATCACATTATATTAGCAATATACGCTTATAAGTACTTTTAAATACTGTACCTATTTCTAAAAAGAAGAATTTGATTATAAAATATTTTGAGAGGAGATGGCGAACATATGCGTATACGTATACCTATTATATTGACGACTGTCCTAAGGACCACTGAATTCTTTACCATTATTAATACTATTTATCCTTAGATGAACTTTATTCAATCGTTTTTTTTTTTCATATTTGTTTAATGTGAAACACGAGGATACACTGTTTAAACAACATTTACAGCTATAGTTCTTGCAGTTATTTGAGTTCTATTATGACTTGTAAATAATGTACTTATGTTGACTATTTAATCTTAATTTGCGAGTAAATAAAAGCCATAAAATATAAATTTTAAAAACAAAATAACTTGATGTATTTAAACACGTGACTCTAAACTTTTATATCCAGTTATAGTAAAATTAATAATTTCATAAGCACTACTCATATAACATTTCTAGTTTATAGTATACTTAAAATCGCACATGTTCGACATTCTTATTGCTTGAGATAAAATATCATTGACTAGTGTAATAAATAATATTATTATATTTAAACTAATATTTTAGATTCTTAGCAGAGCAATGAATGAATTGATTTAATAAAGATGTATGGTGTATTTCAAAATATTTTATTACAAACGAAAAGTAGTCAACAAAATGCTTTTTCTTGATTTTAACTTTAGAGATTGTATCTGGTAGAAAATTTTATATAGGTGGTTTTATAAAGTAAACAAAGAAAAATACCTGTAGTTTTCAAAAGTTTTGGGAAAAACAAAAAATAATATAAGGAAAATCGGGAATTTTAAGCTTTACATAGAAACTTGAAATTTGAATTATTTTTAGTTTTTTTCTATAAATGTCGATAAAAAATATTCCACTTGGTCAAAAATCTTGATACGTAAATTAATTCAAGATTCTTTATTAGTTGTTAAAAAATATTAAAGATACATCATAAGCACGTTTATAAACATAAAAATCACTAAAAAGTAAATTTGTAAATTATTTTTTAGTTAAAAAATTACGAAATATTTATTTGTAATAGCTAAAGATTGAGAATGTAAGACAAGGTTTCTCATAAGTACTTCATATTGTAGCCAAAAAATCTATTAAACTACCATATGTGTAGTTGCAACTGATCTTCCGAGACATAGAGCCGGTACTGGTATAGGTGTATTGTTATAAAATTAGTTGTCTTTGTTCTGTACGTATATACACCTTTTTAAGGTTCCGTACGGTAATATCGGACCCTATTACTAAGACTCCGCTGTCCGTCCGTCCCTCCATCCGTCTGTCACCAGTCTGTATTTCACGAATCATGAAAGTTAGAAAATTTTAATTTTCACAGATACTGTATTTCTGTTGCCGCCATAACAACAAATACTAACAATTCTACAATATATAATATAAGCAAAGTGGCCAACATGTTTATAGCTGATGATGGTACGGAATCCTTCGTGCGTGAGTCTGACTCGCATTTGGCCGGTTTTTTTAGTTTGTAATTTATTTTATAAAAAAATAATATATTTTTTTGATATTTTACTATATTGTACCTACTATTGTTTTTACAATGGTGTTTATTTTTTTATTTTTTATTTTTTTCTTTTTATATCCTGCATACAAAATTTCTTCCAGAAGAAGTGTTTCGATTTCAACATATAGTACATTATCTTTTAGCAAATTGGATCAAGATGGTACTTTAGAGAGGTCATTTTTCGATTTTCTCAATAGTTATTTAATGCTACGGGAAAAACCACCGGAAAATTACGAAAAAACGCTAAAAATGGGATTTTAATTTCTAACGCTTTGTTTATCACCATAGAAACGAATAAAAAATTATAATATTTTAATATTAATTCAACTTACGTGATAAAATAAATAATAACAAAATATAAAATATCCAGACTGACAAACCGTCTCCGCTCAGAATCGTTATTCTTATACAATGATATTATATTATTAAATTCAAGTCTAATACAACCATTATACAATGACCTACTTGTAATCTACTGTACAGCAGAGTGACATCCACTTACTTGCTTTTTGATTTTCTCAATAGTTATTTAATGCCACGGGAAAAACTACTGACAAATTACGAAAAACCACTTAAAATGGGATTTTAATTTATAACAATTTGTTTATCACCGTAGCAACGAATAAATAATTATAATATTATAATATTAATTCAACTTAAAGGCTATAATAAAAATAAAAATTTTAAAAATCCAGTCTGATAAACCATCTCCGCTCAGGATTGTTTTTCTTACACAATGATATTATGTCATTGAATTCAAGTTTAATACAATCCATTATACATTGACCCACTTGTAACCTACTGTACAGCAGAGCGACATCCACTTACCCGCTGTTTTAGTTTTCTTTTGATAAATGTCGATAAAAAATAGTACGCTTGATCAAAAATCTGGATACATAAATTAATACAAGATTCTTTATGTGTTTTTAAAAAATATTAAAGATACATATTAAGCACGTTAATTTTTTATAAACATTAAAAGTTCAAAATTTAACAGAACTCATCAAAATCATGAACATTTGTAAATTATTTTGTAGTTAAAAAATTTTAAAATATTAATTTGTAATAGCTAAGGATTGAAAATGTAAATACGGTTTCTTATAAATACTTCATATTGTAGCGGAAAAATCTACTAAACTACTTTATGTGTAGTTCCACCGATCTTCCGAAACATAAAGACGCTACTGGTATAGGTGTATTGTTATGTGATGAGGTTTCTTTATTCTGTACGTATACCTATTTAGTATTAAATTTATTTTATAAAAATTAAATATTTTTCGATATATTAATATATTATCTCTTTATTTATTTCATAGGCTGGTGTATCTATATTATGTATCATATCATTAATTGATATTGTATATGCAATAATTCGATATTCATCAGGGAAGGATGTATTTAGTGTAGATATCTATACACCACTTATAAAACTAATAACACTTGTAAGTATTCTGATTCTGACATATTTTTGAACTTAAATTATATATAATTATACCAGGGGCTGACTGGGAATACAAATTGGCCCAAATTTATTCAAGTAGCTCACATTTTCACCAGACCCATGCGCGGATCGCTCATCCACCACTCTAGCCAGTCCACCCCTGGTTTATACCATATTTTTTTGTACCTATCTAGTACATTTTATGTTTATGAATTGATTCACAGGGATTTGTCACAATTTTAATTTGTGCCAATCGAGCTAGAGGGTTACGATCATCTGGGTTAATATTTCTATTTTGGTTATCTTTAACATTTTTTGGGATGATTCAATATCGAACGGAATTACGTTTAGCATTTTATGATGTAAGAAAATAACTTATTATCGATACTTGTATTATATTATATAAAGCACAGCTGACTGTTTATTTTATAATAACTGGTTTTTATATGTTCAGGTTCCATTATATAATTATCCATTTATAAGTTACATGGTATACTACCCTATTATCTTAATAGAGTTTCTTCTAAGTTTCTTTGGCGATGCTGAACCTAGGCTATCTGACTATGGCTACGTCCAGGTAATTTTTCCGTTACATACTCGTTTTTAATAACTGTTTTATTCAAATGTTTATACGGTCAATAAATTTCTAGGTACCGTGTCCTGAGATGAGAGCATCATTCCCATCCAAGGTATTATTTTTATGGTTTGACTCATTTGCTTGGTCTGGTTTTAAACGCCCCATAGAGGTCTACGATTTATGGAATATGAACCACGAAGATAGTTCACAAGAAGTAGTTCCAGTTTTTGATAAACATTGGGAACGGTCATTAATTAAAGCGAAGTAAGTAGGTACTAAATATTTATAAGCAATTACGATGATTTCGATCAGTGAAAATATTATTATGCACCTATAATTGTATTATACATTTAACATAATTATTGGCATTTGACTGGTATGCAGTAGTATCAAAATATCTAAACCTTTTAATATTCTTTTAAAATACTTAATCAGTTTATGTAAATATAATGTTTATTTAAATAGTGCCTATTTAACTAGGTAAATAGGTAAATACCTACCTATTTTTGTAATAAATAAAATGAAAAATACTTTACAGATTACAAGATAGTAAAAACGTTGCTTCCATTAAAAATAAATTTGATGTGAGTATAATCGAATTATCACGTGCAAAATATCCACTTAAAAACCAATACAAAGTATCAATTCTTCCTGTTTTGTGTAAATCATTTGGTAGTACATTTTTATTTGGATCATTTTTAAAATTAATTGTAGATTGTTTAATTTTTGTCAGCCCTCAAGTACTTAAGTAAGTATTTATTTAATAATATGGTCTTCACAACAGGTTATAATTTAATTTTTTTTAGGTATTTGATAAGCTTTGTTGGAAATTCGACTGAGCCTTTATGGAGAGGATATTTTTATATTTTTCTCTTGATGATGACAGCGATGTTGCAAACGTTAATATTATCTCAGTACTTTCATCGTATGTTTCTCGTTGGTATGCGTGTTCGAACTGCGCTTACTTCTGCCATTTATCGAAAGGTTAACATTTCAGTAACCATTTGTATTTAAAGTTAATATAATTTATTATAATTACGTTTTAATTATTTATTTATAATTTTTTTTCTAGGCTCTAAGAATTTCAAATACAGCAAGAAAATCATTTACAACGGGCGAAATAGTTAATTTAATGGCAGTAGATGCACATAGATTTATTGATCTGATAACTTATTTGAATATGATTTGGTCTGCACCATTCCAAATTTCTCTCGCAGTGTACTTTTTGTGGCAGCTATTAGGACCCAGTGTACTTGCTGGGTTATTTGTGATGATAGTATTAATACCAATAAACGCTGTTGTGGCTACTAAATCAAAAAGCCTTCAGGTCCAACAAATGAAAAACAAAGATCAAAGAGCTAAATTAATGAATGAAATTCTGTCTGGAATAAAAGTAATGTTATTTTGAAAACAATTATAAATATGATACATTTTTACATGCTTATTTAACAGGTTTTAAAACTATATGCTTGGGAACCATGTTTTGAACAAAAAGTGTTAGATATTCGAGGAAAAGAAATCAAAGTTCTTCGGAGTGCAGCTTATTTGAGTGCAGTTACTTCATTTCTTTGGTCGTGTGCTCCATTTCTGGTATAACTTTTAAAAATTTTTTTTTTTTATACATTTTAATATTTTGTAATATTTTGTTAAAAATTTGTAAATATGTAACTACAAAATAAATTGAAATTGCACAAAAGTCTATTACAATAACATACAATACAAGGTTTATTGAGCGTAGAACAAATAATCTTTTAAAATGTACAAATTACAAATTACAACGTTGTGTTTGTATAGTTATATGTAGGTTTAGTACGTTTGTTCCATTGTGGAACTAAAAATATAATCTTCAGTAAATGTTTAGAGTGACTTTAAGTGAAATGGAGGCTACAATCAGTCACGCAACATAATTGAGAGTACGCACCACCCGCTGCAACTAGTTCCCGGATTGGTTACCACTCGGGTTCTTAGTGGAAAAACCTTGATACATACGCACACGTTGCCAACCAACCACTCTAACCTTCCCAACCAATCCAAACTTACCAACTGTAACCCTTAAATTAGCTAATTGCTATAGTTTCTGGGCTCAAGACCAAGAAAATAAATATTTTTTTAATTAAAGGAATTGACTGATGTGTCTTATTTTATAAAATATGACAGCTAGTTATACATAAATCTTTAAATATACCAATATGTATTAACCATATATCGGCATAATTGATAATAATTACAATATTTTGATATATTTATATATAGGTAAATATTTGTGATTCATATGTCTATTAATTATTTAATAAGTGGTGTTTTATTATATTTAGGTATCATTAGTAACTTTTGCAGTTTATGTATTATCTGACAATAGCCATGTATTAGATGCACAGACAGCTTTTGTTTCGTTATCTTTATTCAACATTTTACGTTTCCCATTATCTATGTTACCAATGTTGGTGTCAAATGTAGTTCAAGTAAGTTTTCTGTTTAGCGTTGTAATAAATGAAAACATTACTATTGTTTTTTTCAAAGCCAAGCCTTATTAACATGTTATAGTCAAGTGTATCTGTGAAGCGAATAAATAAGTTTATGAACTCCGAAGAGTTGGATCCAGATTCCGTTACCCATGATTCTGATGAAAGTATAAAACATTTTATAATTATTTAATACGCATGATGTTTTTTATTTTATTTTAATTTTATTAATTATTTTTTAATTTGTAGAGGATCCTCTTATAATTGAAAACGGTACATTTACTTGGGATGACTCAACTGATGCACCAACATTATCAAACATAAATTTACGAGTTTCATCTGGACAACTGGTTGCTGTAGTGGGTACTGTTGGTTCTGGGAAGAGTTCTTTGGTATCAGCTTTCCTTGGTGAAATGGAAAAAGTTTGTGGTAGAGTTAACACTAAAGTTAGTGTACCTACCACTATTAATAAATATAATTAGTTTAACTTGAGTGATAAAAATAATAATAATAATAATATACTTATTAGGGATCTATAGCATATGTACCACAGCAAGCTTGGATACAAAATACATCACTGAAGGATAACATATTGTTTGGTCAATCATTTAATGATAGAGTTTATAAAAATGTCATTGATGCATGTGCATTGAAAGCTGACTTCCAAATGCTTCCAGCTGGTGACGACACAGAAATTGGTGAAAAGGTCCGATATACCACATTTAAAAATTATTATTTGTGTAGGTACCTATATTAAATTTATAATGTTATAGGGAATAAATTTAAGTGGAGGCCAAAAACAAAGAGTAAGTTTGGCGAGAGCAGTTTATAAAGAGAGTGACATCTATTTTTTAGATGACCCATTAAGTGCTGTTGATCCACATGTTGCTAAACATATTTTTGAACACGTTATTGGACCAACGGGATTTCTGCGAAAAAAAGTAAAAATTTACTTTACTTAATTAGAAATCTTGATTTATAACATATCTAATTATTATTTTTATTTCATAGACACGTATTTTGGTCACACATAGTATAACTTATCTCAGAGATGTTGATTTAATTGTGGTAATGAAAGATGGTCAAGTATCAGAGTCAGGCACATATAAAGAATTGCTAGGAAAAAGGGGAGATTTTGCTGATTTCCTATTATTGCACATGCAGGAAAAAAGTGTAAATGAAATTGATGAAATAGGTAATATAAATGGAGCTTTGCGCTTTGGCAAGCAAGTGCATTAATATTTTTAAATTTTCATGAACTTAATTTTTAACTTAACTGATTTTTATTGCTATAAACTTAATGAATAACGAGTTATTTTTAACTAAATTAAAATTACAATAATATAAATATTTAAGTCACAAATATAATTAAATTATTATTCATGATGCATGTTGCATCAACATTTACTAAAATAGAAAATTAAAATTAAAATTAAATAAAATAAAATCCTTTTTCCATTAACCAGAATTTTTCTCTAAAAATAACTTAAACAGATACATATATTTATCATACTCATACCGTACTACAGAATACTGGCATACTTTAATAATAATAATATCAATAATGCATATAATTTCATTTTTATGAAATTAAATACTAATACGACATAGTTACTGCAATTAATGAACAATTCGTAAGATCATATTTTAATATATATTATAATATTCGTCATAATGGAATAAAACTACATAAATAAGTTATTCCCGTTTTAGGTTTTCAAATTAAAACTAATCGGGTTATTCCCGTATATATTATTTAAAATGTTTATATTTTTTAACATCGGATATTGTCAATAGTATTCATGTAAATATTAGAACTAAAATTAACTTACATTAGGTTAGTAAGTTAAGTTTATGTTTTGACATAGTTTTTAATTTAATTGAGTAAAAATAAAAAATAAAAATAAAAACAACTATTAACTTTAAACATTTCTATCAATTTGACTTAACTCAATTAAAAATGATAATCAACTTGGTCAGGTTTGAGGTTTGGTAATACTGACATTTTGTAAAAAATACTTATTTAAATATTTTTTTTTTAGAAATTAATAAGTTATTAGAAGATGCACCTGCAGACTTAAAAGAAAAATATATTCGACAGCGAAGTGAAACGAACTCAAATTATTCAATGCAAAGGTAATAAAAATATCAATTATAAATATAACTTAATAACAATTACATTCATGACAATTAATTAAAAATATTTAGGCAAATATCTATTGATTCAAATAAACCTATTACTCGACCTATAGTGAAACAAAAAACCAAACTCATTGAATTAGAGAAAGCAAAAACTGGAAATGTATGTGTGGGCTTTTAAATAAATATATAAATTTAATTTAAAATTGTTTGTTTTCAATAATTTAATTAATTAATTTAATTTAATTTTAGGTCAAATGGGATATTTACATTCAGTATATTAAGTCAATTGGACCTATTTTTTGCATAACTTCAGTTTTACTAACTTTTCTGTACCAAGGATTTTCTATTTCATCGAACATCTGGCTATCAATATGGTCTAATGATGATAGTTCACTTGATGGTGAAACAGAAAATGATAACAATAGGTTTATGCATTTAACAGTTTACGGACTACTTGGCTTTGGCCAAAGTAAGTTTGAACATTTCAATTTCATAAATGTGAAAGGACATAAATAAACTTTGGATTTCATTTTAACTGAATATCTATTAATTTCCGATTTTTGAGCATTTATGCTTATGATATTTTATTTTTTGCTATTGGTTTTACAATGGTGTTTATTTTTTTCTTTTTTTTTTTTTATATCCTGTATACAAAATTTATACCAGAAGGAACGCATCGATTTTAACATATAGTATCTTATTTTTTTGCAAATTGGATCAAAATGGTACTTTTGAGAGGTTATTTTTCGATTTTCTCAATAGTTATAAAATGCTACGGGAAAAACCACGAGAAAATTACGAAAAAAACACTATAGAAGGGATTTTAATTTCTAACGCTTTGTTTATCACCATAGAAACGAATAAAAAATTATAATATTAATTCAACTTACATGATAAAATAAATAATAACAATATAAAATATCCAGACTGATCAACCGTCTCCACTCAGAATCGTTTTTCTTATACAATGATATTATATCATTGAATTCAAGTTTAATACAATCCATTATACATATCCATGACTCACTTGTGATCTACTGTACAGCAAAGCGACATCCACTTCCCTTCTTTTTTAATATGATTTTTTTGATATTGATAAAGTTACAGATACCTAATACATATTATATTATTAATATTGAATCATATGTATAATATTTTACTACCTACTTACAACTTAAGTATATTTTTTGTGCATTTTAATCATACGATTATGGCTACACGGCGTCTTAGATATGCAATTAAGATACACACAAAGTCCTAAACCATACATTTTTGAAGAAATTTCATAATCGTATGTTTTTTTTCATAATTGATTAAAAACTAAATCTATGACCTAACTGTGTCGTAAGTAGGTCAATTTGGCTATAGAAATTGGATACCAATCGACAGACAAATATATTCATTTTTACCAGAAACAGCCTAAATGTTTCTAAGTTGATAGAAAATACCTATTATATTTTATACTTTTATGTGCATTATAATTGTGTATTTATTTATTATTCTTTTATTATAACTTTTTAAATGTATTATCTGAACAAAAAATATTGTTGCTATTATTTCATTTGTGTAGTTATGATAGTAAATTTTTTTTTTTTAGTTTTTTCAATGATTGCATCATCAATAACTTTATCGTTGGGCACAATACTTGGTGCGGAAAAGTTATACAAATTGATCAATTCACGCTTATTTAAGAATCCACTAAGCCTGTTTGACACAACACCTATTGGACGTATATTGAACAGAGTATCTAAGGACATTGATACCATTGATAATGTCTTACCATTAAGGATAGCATCATTCATACAAGTTACAGTTTCGGTAAAAATAGATTAAATTGTATACACATAACACAAAACATAGGCTTTCTGTGCAGCTCGTATATCATTTGAAGTCTAAGATATTTAAAAAATATCTTGTTATATTAAAGACATAATACATGTTTTTATATATTGTAGGAATATTTATAATATTATTTCATATACATAAATCATGTAATAAATTTAGTAAAATAACCTCGATGAGAATATAATATGTGTCAATTAAATTATAAAATTTTAACAGGTATGTGAAATTATAAATACTTATAATTCCAACAAGATTATAAAATTGATGTTAATTTATGATTATATAGATATAATTTATAATTTGAATATACGTGTATATATTTTATAAACCACAATGATTAAATTTAAAAGATTTTGATACTAAAAAAAAAAAATTATATATGAACTCAGTATATTAGATATGACCTAAGAAAATATAAAAGTTTAATTTATCGAATATATAGATTTAGTTATGAGATTTTAGTAAAAATGCATTAAATAAATCAACTTTCTCACATGTTCAACATATATTATTAGACACTTATACGAGGTATAACATTTAATGGAGTATAAATTTATTTAGATATTATATTAAAATATAAACGTTATAATATAATGATTCATCATTCACTTCTTGCATTTATTCTTTTTATATTATATATTAACCCTTAAATACGATTAGATAGTTCACACATGTATAATTATCGATGTCATATCGCGATATACAAAAAAACAAGCTTATTAATTATTTAAAAGTTAAAAAAAAAATATTTTAACTCTTCGTTTTCAGGTCATTGGCACTTTGATCGTTATCAGTTATAGTACACCTATATTTGCAGTGATGATTATTCCTATTGCTATAATTTATTACATCATACAGGTACCTATTTAACATTAATAATAATATTTTTAAAATTGCTGGCAATTATTTTAAGACTTCACCGATATTTTTACATTTATTTACAGAGATTTTACGTTGCGACATCGCGTCAACTGAAAAGACTCGAGTCTATTTCTCGTTCCCCAATTTATTCACATTTTAGCGAAACAATTGCAGGGGTTACGTCGATTCGTGCTATGTGTAGATCCAAATTCACACTCGATCCGATCAAATAGTGATTTCAATCAGTCTGTTATTATCCAAATATCGTGGCCAATAGGTATAATATTATTTTTAAAAATCATATTAAGTAGTAACGGTGGCCAAAATTTTAGTTTAAACCTCCATTATTTTTTTTTTCTACACAACTATTGGTTAAAAAAAAATGTATAGTAATAGGATGAAAAATAAATTTCATCTTAAGAAATGTTTTCTTTCCTACACATGCCTGTTCAGTAATATTAAAATGAAATTCATAGCCTGAAATGTTAAAACATTTTTAAAGTTCTTTTACTTTTATATAGTTCATTAAAAAGTCAAATAAACCTAATTTAAATTGAATATCACGTTAGATATTAAATCTCTTGTAAATCGTTATTTTCTGGAATTTGGAGAATCGAATTAAATAGGACACATAATCTTGCCTTAAATATGGAGGGGACTCAATCACCATCCGTCAACACTTCAAAAATTGTATATATACTATCAGCATATACCAATATATTGTTTTGATTTTATCTTAGATGGCTGGCTGTAAGGTTAGAAACAATTGGTAATTTTATTATTTTCTTCGCGTCGATGTTTTCAGTATTGGGAAGAGATACATTAAGTCCAGGTATTGTTGGTCTGTCCATCAGTTATGCTCTACAGGTATGCAAAACGTTTTATTTAAAATATAGAATGAGTTTTCTCAATTTAATTTTGCCTTATTAAGATCACACAAACACTCAATTGGTTGGTTAGAATGACTTCTGATGTCGAAACTAATATTGTTGCCGTTGAGCGTATTAAAGAATATGGAGAAACACCTCAAGTAATAATTAATAAAATATTATTTAATTAATTGATCATATACAAATATTTCATTTTCTTTTTAGGAAGGTCTTTGGGAAGTACCATCAACTCAGCCACCCAGTGAATGGCCAACTGGTGGAGAAATTCAATTTCAGAACCTTAAAGTTCGTTATCGCGAAGGTTTAGATTTAGTATTGAAGGGTTTGGATTTATTAGTGGAAGGAGGCCAAAAGGTAATTATAAGGAAATATAAGAAATGTGCCTAGCCATAATAGTCGATAACTGAAGGCTAATAAATAAAAAAAAAAAAATAAAAAAAAAAGAAATGTGCCTATAACTACACATTACTAAATAGTAAATGAATCATATTTAGGTGGGAATAGTTGGACGTACCGGAGCTGGTAAATCGTCTTTGACCCTTAGTTTGTTCCGTATCGTTGAAGCTGCCGAAGGATCAATTATTATCGATGGCGTTGACATATCTAAAATTGGATTGCATACGTTGCGTAATCGTCTCACAATTATTCCACAGGCAAGTATTCCGATATTATCTATAGAGTGAAAAAAAACTAAAACTAGAATTTTTATTGATAGGATCCAGTATTGTTTTCTGGTACTTTGAGAATGAATTTGGATCCAACTAATAGTAATACGGACGCACAGCTGTGGAGTGCCCTAACACTTGCTCATTTAAAAGCATATGTTGTAGGGCTGGCTGGTGGTTTGGATTTTGAAGTGTCAGAAGGAGGAGAAAATCTTAGGTATTTTATACAATAGTTAATAATTTATTGACATGTATATGTCTTATAGCTGGGTTCATTCTATAATTTTGTGCAATACGGAGAGCGTTACTATTTTCTGCCCGATAACAAAGATTAAATTAATGTTATAACGCCTCTAGTATTCCCCTAGCAACCTATGATTAATATATTTAGGTTACTATAGCAACCTAATTATACTTTTTTAGATTATGAGTGTAGCGATGAATGTATTATATTTACAAGATATGTACAATGTCTGATGTATCTGCATGCAGTGGAGATCCTCTTTATTTTAATTTCAAAATTTATCGTTGCCCTGGGCTTATTTAAAAAAAATGTATAATACGCATTGTTGTGAAGCGTCATTCGGCGGTTGAAATTTTCTTCCTTAGACTAACGTTCATGATATTTAATATTTAAACCGATATTATCTGCGCTTACATTAATATATATGCTATTTTCAGGTATACGGATAAAGTAGTTATAAATGAATTAAGAAACAGTAAAAAAAGTGGCAAGAATATAAATATTGTATACTATATTCTTATCAATACCTATTAAGAATTAAAAATGTATTAACATTCTCTATTTTATCATTAATTATTGTGTTTCAGTGTGGGCCAAAGACAACTGGTGTGTTTGGCGAGAGCATTGTTGAAAAAGACAAAAATATTAGTGTTGGACGAAGCGACGGCGGCAATAGATTTGGAAACGGACGAACTCATACAAACGACCATACGAATGGAATTCAAAGACTGCACAGTGTTGACGATCGCTCATCGTCTGAACACCATTATGGATTCTGACAAGTACTAATTAAACTAAACATAAAAATGTCGAACAGATTTTTTGGATATAATTAATATATTGAACTCATGTTTTCCGTGTAGGGTAATTGTTTTGGACAATGGTTTCATGATCGAATACGATTCACCTGCCAATTTACTACGAGACAAGTCGTCTGTTTTCCATTCGATGGCAAAAGACGCAGGTCTATAGCGCAATAACGATGTTTGACAATGGCGTTTACTTAAACTTTTATTTCCTCAACGTGATTTTAGAAAAATATGTATTAATATCTTGACAGATAATAATTTATTCGAATTTCACACATTATTTTTATCGAATTATCGTAAATAATAATTATTTATATTGCTTCACCGCATGATGATTCATGCCTAATCGAATTCTGTCTTTTTTATACCAATCGTTCGTGTTATGTTATAATATGTGCCTATTTCATGTATTCATTTTTTGTTAACTCGTTCTTGTACTCGTTGCATAAAATGGTACCTAACCTATGTTAAATTATACGAAAGGTTCACCATAATATTGTGTTCAGTGTGGTACGTTTTATTGATAATGACTGATATTTGAATATCATTAAACAAAATACAAATGATATATTACTATCATATTTTGTGTAGATAAAATAATAAACAATTGAGCCAAATCGTTCATTTTTATATATTTTAAATTATTACATTTAGAAACCCTAGTAGGTTATTTGACTTTGTCTGATCACAGATAATGTTCAAAATTATATCAAGTAGACACGCCAATGAGCGGCTATAATTGCAACTCAGCAACCTTTGTAGGCAATGTGCGAAAATTCGATTTGATGTATGCTTGTACCTAATCTGACCGATAAGAAATGGCAACCAATAAAATAATAAATACTAATTTCTACTAATTAATTATCCTATAACCAATAGCAACTATTTATAAACAAAAATTTCCATCGTAAATATCAAAATTCCTGTTTGAGCACCACCACGGGTTGAACCTACCAGCTCCAATCGTGAGTCCAAACTATCCAGCGAACCACTCAAACAAAAATGTCATCAAAATTGGCCCATCCGTTCTCAATTGGTTAATTAGGTAGGTACTATACATTTTAGATTCTGAGTGGAACGATGAATGTATTGATTTTACAATGATGTGTGGTTTTTTACTTTTTAATTTTTTTATTTTTGTGTCGGTCATCACGGTTTGGGGCAGTAAAACTGCTTCGATTTTCTTCAACAGTATCTAGTTTGATGGGAAAGTGAATCTAGTTGGTGCATTCGGGAGGTCAGAATTTGAAATTTCCAATAGTTTTCAAAAGCGCCGTGAAAAACAAAAGAAAAATGAAGGAAAAACGGGAATTTTTACACAAAATCTGTTTTTGAGAAAATTGATTTTGGTTTTTGTTGTAACATTAAAACAAATGACCGTAGATACATGAAATTTTCACTGGTTGTTTATATTTCCATTTTCTATACATGATAAAATTTTCAAAATATTTTGATTTGTTTTGAACTGTTTAGGAACGTTTTCAGTTTCCAATATTATTCGTTTTTTTTTCTATGAATGTCAATAAAATTTTATTTGTTGAGTAAAAATATTTGAAAATTTAATACAAGGCTCCTACTATATAGTTACAATGACATTTGAAAAATATTAAAAATCCTTAGTCACAGTTTTTTTGTATTTGCATTTAAAGTTCTAAAATTGACAAAATAAGGAAAAATCGCGAAAATTAGCAAATTATGTTTAGTTAAGAATTAGTAAAAATTTTTCTTTTTAAATCTAAGATTTGAAAATGTAATACAAGATTCCTCATAAAATTGTCTATCTTTATCAAAAAAAAAATGTTTACAAGCAAGTCAAATTAAATTTTTATGAGCGTTTGAAATTCATATTTTT
>NC_042494.1:146081478-146083195 GCF_005508785.2 Acyrthosiphon pisum
CAAGCGTGTCAAACCAGCGGTCCGTGGAAGTATTCCAATCGGTCTGTGACAATTTTATAAAATTATAATTTTCTATAGCTATAAAAAAAAATAAAAAATATAAAAATATCTTACGATTTTTAAGTATATTAATATTGCGTACATTTTATCAAAATTAACCGGTATATACGGCCGTATAAATATAAATTTTGAATGTGGCCAGCAAGTTGAAAAAGGTCGGGCACGCGTCTGATCTACAATATATATTAAGTATATAAGTATCGTATACTATAGTATTGTTCATTGGTTACGCTGGTCAATTTATTCAACAGGTTTTAATTTATTCATAATATGTACGTAATGTTTTTTTCTTGTTATACAGATTTAAATTTCATATTTTGTCGATCAACGTACAACAAAAAAAAAAAACTTATTGTTAAAAAAAATATTATTTAAATTGTAGTTTTTCAAACTATTTACAAAAATTTTAGGATGTGAGATATTTAATTTGTGGAAAATACGGTAAGCAGAATAATAATATACGAAATATAAAATTGTATATGGGTATTATGATAAAATAGTTAATATTCTATCTGTATGAAAACCTATTTTGATCTATGTATGGTTACAGTCGGGGCGATGGTATGAATTATATTCTCGAACAATACTGCTAACCTAACTCACCACCAAGATAAAAAAGGAAAACTAAAAATTCTAACATATTTTCAAACCCCGAATTTATGTAAGCACGCGCGTACACGGTTTTTTGCGTGAAAAAAATAGTTATATGAAATACAGTTTAAAATTAGTTAACGAACGCTGTCGAACAATTATCGAAAAATAACAGATAATGAGATTTCGATTAATGAAAACGAGTGTGAATAAATAAATCATCGAATGAATCTGACTTAGACAAGGAAGATGATAGTTGGTTAGCTCATAATATAATCTAAGAAACCGATAACAAAAATAAAAATTAGATATGTATGTACATTGTACAGCGTTTACAGCTGAACCAATTAATGTTATAATGAGGCGATTAATTGCCACACTTGGACTTTGGTATCAAAGCCGGTGGGAGCAAATATTATAAACAATTCGTATGTTAATAAAATAAAACATAACGATATTTTTAAGGCTTGATTGGTCATTAACGGATATAGGCAAAAATATGGCATTGAATTATTGATTATTCGGAAAAATTGTAACGGTCGTATAGTAGCAGATAATTATGAGCTAAAACAGTTAGATATAAAAATGGCATTTTTATATGGTTCTTACCTAGAAGAAGATATTTACAAGAGTCAGCTAATTAGGTTCTAAATAGGAGATTCAACAGAACGAGTATGCAAATTAATCAGAACTTTGTATGAGTTAAAATAATCACCTAGACGTTGGAATAATATATTTAAGCATTTTCTATTAGATTTCAAACTTGAAAAAAGTACATATATATGATCAGGGTATTTATTTTGAATTATGAATTATGAATTTTAGCTATTTCGTTGATGATAGTTTAATAGCATCAAGTAGCGAAATAAAAATAAATATATTATTGCAAGTGCAAGGTCTTGACTCTTGGAACAACAGTTAGAGATAACACAAGGTAATCTAGATAATTTTTTATGTATGGAAATAACAATATGTATACATCAAACAAATTACGCTAATATACTTGTTCCCAAATTTAATTTATTAAACGCAAAAGAGCAGTGGCGTAGCCAGGGGGGGGGGGTTA
>NC_042494.1:146087085-146153271 GCF_005508785.2 Acyrthosiphon pisum
TACTGATTATAGAGATTCATTTCGGTAGACACTTTTCAAGTATAAGAATCATACGTCGATGGGCAACCATACTATCTATAGCCGTGATAAATGTATAGTACGATATGTATAATATCGATAACGAGCCTCGGAGCCTACCTTTTACAGTTGTACCACTGTCCACTTGTACATGCTTGTACCATAACTACTATCACTAGTCTCACTTATCTAATATGAAGCAAATGATTATGATTATTGTTAATAGACAAACATACAATAATAAAGATATGACAATGGTCAGTGGACATTAACATATTTTAACAAATGATAATTTATTGTTGTTTAGCATGTTGTTTAGTATGGTTTAGCAATGGCAAATATAAACAAAAAAGAACTTGTAAATGAAGTAGATGTCATTCAAGTTTTTGCTCAAAACTCCCCAAGAAGGATGCAGTTAAAAGATTGGAGCCATAATAAATAAATAAAATTGTTTATACATCTATACAATTTTTTGTTGCTTAATTTATTATAAACATTTTGGTACAAAAAGCGTAAATAAAAAAAATATTGTATTTGTATTTTTTGAATTTTTTTGCGAGACTCCCCCCCCCCATACAAAATTCCTGGCTACGCCACTGTAAAAGAGTTATCTTCGCCTATTGGCATAGTATAGAACATTATATAACAACGAGTGATAATCAATTTTTATACAGACAGGCTGTACAAAACTTATTATTCTTATCTCAAGTTACGAGGCCAAATAAACCATTCGCTGCAAATTATATAGATAGGTTTTTAATAATCTAACGTCGGTACATTTGACCATGGTTAGGTTACGCCGGCATCGGTCAGTTCGTCAAGTACGCCCGGCGTTGGCTCCGGCTACTGCGTTTGGAGAGACACGGCAACCGGTCGGCAAAATCCGATCGTCTGTTTGCACCTTCATATTGTAATTACCAATAATAGTTACGAATACGCAAAACGTACGTAAAACGCTATAACTAAGTTAAATGGTCAAATATCTATTTAATCTTATGGAAATCTGGCAACATTGCACTAAAATCTTAGGTACCTACAAAACGTACGGAAGATAAGTAACGTACGGAATCGTGTTCTACCCATATAATATAATAGGGAAGAGACCCGAAGCCAAGACTTTTGGGATTTTCAGGATTTGGGTATTATGTACGGCACATGAGTATAATATATAGGTACCATATTCGGCACGGGGTGAGCCGGTGTTTTGTCGCTCAATGTTTATGTCTTCGAAACTATAATTTTGGACCTAGGCCTCAGGATTGTATTTATTATCATCATCAATTGTTTCCACATCAAGTATATTATCACACACACGTGACCATAAGTATAACTTAAGAGTTACGAGGAACGTTGAATTGAATGTTCAAGCTTTTTAATGTGGAAAACAAACCTAATAATATTACTATCATACATAAAACGAAAAAAAGTAAAATATTTCAAATTTATTTAAAACAGGAAGAGCCAAAATATTTTATAAATGTTATTTTGCATAGAAAATCAAATTTAAATGTCAAGGTTTTAACGGTTACTTATTTTTGAACTACAGCAGAAACATTATCGATTTGCCGAAAACTATTTTTTTTTTGAGTTAATATTACTGTTTTTCGTAATTTTTTTTGTTCTTTTGGCACTTTTTATGCGTCCGTTAGGTTGGCACTGTATAAATATGTTTTTGAATAAAGATACTTACCAACTTACCAACTCATATTGTCGCTGATAATCAGCGTTATCGCGACCGGTTACTACGCCTTGCGGATTGGTCGGTACCTTCGACCATATA
Source organism: Acyrthosiphon pisum (assembly GCF_005508785.2). NCBI lineage: Eukaryota > Metazoa > Arthropoda > Insecta > Hemiptera > Aphididae > Acyrthosiphon > Acyrthosiphon pisum. Next base: position 146,088,884 of record NC_042494.1, read on the forward strand.
AGCTAATAGACGCGCCTTATCATATTATCCTAGTACCTGAACAATTGTGCAGCTCACATGTTTAGTGATATGACGTCACGTTTGGGCAAAACAATATTAACAATAATAAATTAATAAGAAATAATTCGACTCACTACTTGACTTTTTATTATAATGTGAAAAACTAGTATTGTCCCTTGACGCGTAATAACTAATAAGTAATAAATAATGAGTTATTAAGTTATAATTTCAAATGTGTTATTTACCATTGGTAATTATAAATGGTACCGCGAAAAAATAACCCCGGAAATTTAGACCCCAAAAAAAATAACCCCCTGAAAAAATAACTACGGAAAAAATAACCCCATAATATGAGATTTTGAAAATTAATCTCAAATCAATGCCTATTACCTACGTACAATTGTTATGTTCCCACAAATAATATTAATTTTGGATTCAATGATAAATACGAGCATATTAGCACTAAAACTATAAAAATATACTATTATATTCAATAATTTACTGACTGTTTATGGAAGTTTCACTACATTACTATATCACATCAAAATATAGGTTTCAGTTTCGATTGCTAAAGAAATGTATTTAAGGGTTCCGGTCTATTTCGCTACAGTTCCAGTCCCTGATTTAAACTTTTTAAAGATTAAATAAATAATTTAGTTTATATATTAAAATAATAAGGTTACTCAAATCCTAATTTATTTCAAAATTATTAAAAAAAATTATTTGATATTCTAAGAATATAATTTGCTATGAAATATAAATTGTAATTAAAAAAGTATTTTAAATTTAAATTATTTCTAGTCTCTAGGTATGTAGAAATATTATGGTACATCATAATTGGTAGCATAACTATAAATATTAGTTTGGTAATTTTGGTCTAAAACAATTCTTATATTATTTTTTTTAAATGTTTTCTGACCTTCTAGCCTATTTTTTAATTAATCTATTTGATTACTAAAATGATTTATATTCATAATTAACAATGGGTTTATAACCATTGTTAAATTTCTGATATTTTAAGTTACTGCATGGTTCTATACGATATAATACATTAATACGGTATATTATATTATATATTATTAAATTTTATATCTTCTAAATACACGCAAAATGAAGAAAAACCGTACTATTTCGTGGGTATATCCAAAAAACTATCAACTATTTTAACATAATTTAACATAAACTATCTAACTACTATCTGTTTAAACCAAAGATGGGCATTAACTAGTTAACAAGTTAAAGTTAAGTTAAAAAGTTCCAATCAATGATTTACGAAATAATAAACGTGTTCGCAGTGTTCTGGTGTTCTGACCAAACAGATTTTATTTTCTAATCAATGAAATTAATTTTACTTAGTATTTGAGTTATAAATATAAATATCATTTTTACATAATATGTTAAACACTATTGTATACGGGCATTCAGTGCAGACAAATTCATTTTACTGATAGCGGTTTGTCTGGAATGACGTAAAACGTAAGCGTCCACATTTTAACCCACAGTGCAGTGAGTAAATCTTCGTGTTCATATAGTACGTATTTACGTTATATTTATTACGTTTATTTTATCCATTCAGCGTGTTCAATTATTTAAATATTTAATTTTATTATTTGTATTAAAATACAGAACATATATACTGTATTTTTACAATAAGTAAGTGTATTATTCAAAATGAGTAAAAACTTAGATGAAAATAATATTTATCAAATACTATGCGAAGAAATCCCGTCCGATGACAATAGCGAAACTTTTCCATAATTATCGATAAAAAATATTTTGCAATATATTGTAATGAAATGACTTATTTTTCTTCTGTAGATATGTATTGTATAATATAAACCTATTTTATTTTGTAAATTTTTTGATATTTGATTATATTATTATTATTTTATAGGCTGGTATATCTATATTATGTGTCATATCAATATTCGATATTGTATATACAATAATTCGATATTTATCAGGGATGGATGTATTTAGTGTAGATATCTATACACCACTCGTAAAACTAATAACATTTGTAAGTATTCTGATTCCAACATATTTTTGTACTCACATCATATCCGATTATACCATTTTACATTTATTGTTACATACCTAGTACCTATATTATGTTTTTGAATTGATTTACAGGGATTTGTCACAATCTTAATTTGTGCCAATCGAACCAGAGGGTTAAGGTCATCTGGGTTAATATTTCTATTTTGGTTATCTTTGGCATTTTTTGGGATGGTTCAATATCGAACGGAACTACGATTAGCATTTCATGATGTAATAATGTAAATTATTAGCTATTATTTGTGTTTTTGAAAACAACTCTTTTCGTGGCATACATCTTGGAGGCGAACTAATAGATTGATGTTCGAAATGTTTGAAAAAAATGTGTATTATTAATAAGAACAATATAAAAAAAAACAACAATCTCTTATCTCAAAATCGTAATGTGCTACGATTGATATCAATAAATATTTTTTTTTGGAGCAATGTTTAACCTCTGGAGTAAAATATCCCACTCTTATGGTATAAAAAATACTTGTATTAAATAAAGTGCATAATTATATTTTTTTCTGATCAGGTATCATTTCATAATCATACTCATTTATAAGTTACATGGTTAACTACCATATTATCTTAATAGAGTTTGTTCTAAGTTTCTTTGCCGATGCTGAACCTAGGAAATCTAACTATGAATCCGTCCAGGTAAATTTTTTACATATAATTGTTTGTTAATTGTTTATACAAATATATGTACGGTTACCTAATACATTTCTAGGTATCATGTCCTGAGATAAAAGCATCATTCCCATCGAAGTTACTATTTTCATGGTTTGACTCATTTGCATGGTCTGGCTACAAGCACCCCATAGAATTCAAAGATTTATGGAATATGAATTATGACGATAGTTCGAAAGAAGTAGTTTCAGTCTTTGATAAACATTGGGAACGTTCATTAATTAAAGCGAAGTAAGTACTAAGTATTTATTAGGAATTATTATGATTGTAATAAAAGAAAATATTATTAAGTACCTTATTTTATATTATATGTTTAATATGATTATTGGGAAATTGCTTATATGCTGATCGTTGATTCGTAGTACCAAAAGATACCAAAACCTCTTAAGGGGATCACATGTCACGAATTTTTCGTACATTTTAGACCAATAAATGGTGGTAAATTACACATAGTTCCGAATGCCCGATTTTAATTTTTAATATGAGTATGAATTTTTTGGCAAAATAACTAGGCTTTTTAAGAAGTCGATTTTCAATTTTCAATTATAAAGGATTCAATTATAATAATAATAATAATAATAATAATAATCATATTAATAATATTCCATGTTTATAAAGTTAAATACTAATATGATATTGGTACAATTGTACAATTATAATATACACTTCTCAAGAACAAATTATAAAATAATTTCATCATAATGATATAAAATTAAGTAAATAAGTTATAAATGTTTGAAAATTTCAAATTAAAAGCAAACGGACACAATTTTTGATTTTATTAAGTTACAAAATAAAATTTAGTTAACTATTAATTTTAAACTTTTAAATTTTTTTTAGAAATTAATAAGTTGTTAGAAGACGCACCTGCAGATTTTAAAAAAAAATATGATTCCCAGGAAAAGAATTCAAATTTTTCAATGCAAAGGTAATACAAATAATAAATATAATAATAAACCTAATAACAAACTAAGGTAAAAATTACAATTATTTAGGCACCTATCTATTGATTCAAGTAAACCAATTCCTCGACCTTCGATGGAACAAAAAGCCAAACTTATTGAATCAGAGAAAGCAGAAACCGGCTATGTATGTTCAGGGTCTTAAATAATTAATATATAATTGAATATTTTCAATAATATTTTTTTTTATATAAATTAATTTTAGGTCAAATGGGATATCTACATTCAGTATATTAAGTCATCTGGAACTATTTTTTGCATAACTTCAGTTTTACTAACTTTTCTATACCAAGGATTTTATATTTCATCAAGCATCTGGCTGTCAATATGGTCTCATGATGATGGTTCACTAACTCATGAAACAGAAAATGATACTAAAAGGTTTATGCACTTAACAGTTTACGGACTACTAGGCTTTGGTCAAAGTAAGTTTAAACATTAAAATGTTATGAATGTAAAAGCACATAAGTAAACTTTTGATTTCATTTTAACTGAGTATTAAGTTTCTATACCCGGTTTAATTTTATCTATTCATTTTTTCGAGCATCCATGGTTATGACTTTTTATTAATTTTTATCTTTTCGATATTAGCAAATATACACTTAATACAAATCGACGGTGTTTTGTTGAAAGTGTGCAACCCACATAATTGCACTTGTTCAGGAGGGACGAAATAGTGTTTTTAAAAATGATAACGTTGATATCGGTCGATCACGAATATAACTTCATACAATAGAGTAGTAGACATGTTGATAATTTGATAAAAATTATCATTCTAATGGTTAAATGTATGCGAATTATATTTATTATCATTCAAAGTGATAGTAGTCATGGTACGCGCTCTTTTATAAATCAGATTCTTAAACGCCCTTCTTTTAATAAATCATAATCACTACAATTTTTTTTGTAAACGTCCTTTTAACATGTTCAGTATAAATATTATTTTACATATATTTGTGTGGAAAACTCCCTTTTTACATACTCATGTTTTACTTTTATTTTATTAAAAGGACGCCTCCATTAATGATAATTGTTATTAGTTAAGCATATTTCTTATCTAATAAACACCCTTTTTACACATTATGCAGCTAATTTTTCTGAAAATATTGATACCATAAATTCGTATTCGATTTTTTTAGGATTACGTCCTTTTCTACAAAACACCATTGAATTATATTATTTGTGTGATATGTATTATATTACATAAAATACATGATATAATAAATTATATTAGGTACATTATAATATACAATTTTCCAGTATTATAGTACCTAATCATAAGATCATGCATTTTAATCATAAGATTATGATAGCACGGCGTCTTGGATATGCAATCTAGATACACCTAAAGTCCCAAACCGTACATTTTTGAAGAATTTTAATAAACGTATGTTTTTTTTGTAATGGAAGAAAAACTAAAAATATGAATTAGGACCTAACAGTTTCGTATGAACGTAATTTTAGTTATAGAGGTTGGATTCTACAAAAATGCCGATTATACAATTTTCGCAATAAAAAGCCTGAAGTATGCACATAATATTTGTCAAAAATTCAAATGTTTATATATATATGTTTCAAATATTTTTCAAATTTCTAAAAATTAAGATTTAACTGATATTTTGACTTTTATTTACAGCGATTTTTCATTGCGACATCGCGTCAACTAAAAAGACTCGAGTCTATATCTCGTTCCCCAATTTATTCACATTTTAGCGAAACAATTGCAGGGGCTACTTTGATTCGTGCTTATGGTGCACAATCTTAATTCACACTTCAATCCGAACAAATAGTGGATTTGAACCAATCTTCGTATTACACAAAAATCGCAGCCGATAGGTGTATTATTATTCTTAATTATCATTAATAACATAACCTAAGTAGTGATATGTAATACATATCATTGGGTTAAGTGGGGAAAATGTTATATAGTTAACGAAAAATTAGGAGTGTTTCTGAGTTTTTACCTAAGTCTATATCAAACGAAATTAATTTAAGAAGCCTATGAGTTCTAAACCTTTATTATTTTATATTACAAGGATGTAAATGTCCTCCTACTCCTCTTAAGAAATTTTATCTTTCCTGCACATATTATATCTGATCAATAAAAATAAATTGAGTTTCATAGCCTAAAATGTTAAAACAAATTAAAATTCTATAGTCGTTTTAGTTTTATATATTAAATAATTTATTATTAAAAAGACAAATAAAAAATAATCACGTTAATACATTTATTGTTAATCGTTACACTGCCTCCCTCCCCCCCGGATTTTGGAGACTTCAATTAAAGAAGACGCAAAATCTTGCCTTAAATGAGAAGGGGACTTTGTCCTCCTCCAACCCTCTCTCCCCCACTTTAACCATCGGATATAATAGTGTATGATAATATATAGATTTTATTTTATCTTAGATGGATAGCTTTAAGGGTAGATACAATTGGTAATTTTATTATTTTCTTCACATCGCTGTTCTCAGTATTGGGAAGAGATACATTAAGTCCAGGTATTGTTGGTTTGTCGTTCAGTTATGCACTACAGGTATGAATATATTTTATTTAAAATAGAGAATAAGTTGTCTTAAATTAAATTTTTTCTTATTAAGATCACACAATTACTCGATCTGTTGGTAAGAATGACTTCTGATGTCGAAACTAATATTGTGGCCGTTGAGCGTATTAAAGAATACGCAGAAACACCGCAAGTACTATTTAATAAAATATTATTTATTTTTTTGATCATATACAAATATTCCTTTTTCTTTTTAGGAAGCTCCTTGGGAAGTACCATCAACTCAACCACCCAGAGAATGGCCAACTAACGGATAAGTTCAATTTAAGAACCTTAAAGTTCGTTATCGTGAAGGTTTAGATTTAGTATTGAAAGGTTTAGATTTTTTAGTGGAAGGCGCTCAAAAGGTAATTATAGAGGAAATATAAATAATGTGCCCGTAGAATCAAGTTACTAAATGAAACACATTTAGGTGGGAATAGTTGGGCGTACCGGATCCAGGAAATCGTCTTTGACTCTTAGTTTGTTCCGTATCGTCGAAGCTTCCGAAGGATCAATTCTTATCGATGGCGTTGATATATCTAAAATTTGATTACATACGTTGCGTAACCGTCTCACAATTATTCCACAAGTAATTTTATTATTTAAACATTATCGATAGTGTAATAAATCAAAAATTAGCTTACACGTTTATATTGATTAGATCTTACTTTATAATATTATACTTCCTCTATTTTTGTATTCAAGTACTTTTAATAAAATATAAAATATGGGACTTGGGTCTTTCTTTACCTTAATTGTGCTAACTATTTAAAGCCTATATATTTTTAATTATTATTATTATGATTCTATAGGGGCAGTGAGTACAGGTTTAAAAATATAACATGTTGATAATCCGACCTAAGCTTATATGCCTTTCTATGTTATTGTTATTCTACATTTTATGATATTTATTACATAATATATATGGGTATTAAATGTTCTACATAATTTTAATTATAATAATAGGGTATAGGGTGCAGTTATTTTATTACTTTTAAGAGTGATATAGTTAATGATATTAAGTTATGCACATTTGTGGCGTAATAATGTGAATATCATGACAGTAGGTTGAAAAAGTACATAATAATTTAATTTTTTTTTGACAGGATCCAGTATTGTTTTCTGGTACATTGAGAATGAATTTGGATCCAATTAATAGTCATACGGAAGCACAGCTGTGGAGTGTTCTAGCACTTACTTGTCCATTTAAAAGCATATGTGTTAGGGCTGGTTAGTGGTTTGGATTATGAATTGTCTGAAGGAGGAAAAAATCTAAGGTATCAATAAAACTAAAAATCAATAATACAATCATTTATATTCAAAATCTATCATTCCATGGTGGTTATTTACAAATAATAATAATAAATTGTCTTAAAGTGTCATCTGATGGTTGGAATCTTCTTGCTAGAGTCACGGACGTGATACTTAAACCGATATTATCTGCACTTAAGTTGATATATAAACTATTATCAGGCATACAGATGAAGCAGTAGTTAATAATTTATAAACAGTAAACAAAATATATATAATTCATTTGTTTTTCCAATTTTTCTACCTCCTAAAGTACCAACTAGATTCACATTTCTATCAGAAAAGATGCTGTTGAAGAAAATCTAAGCATTCTTACTGTCCTGTAAGGCGGTGATGACAAACACAAAAAAAAAACAAATATCATTGTAAAATCAATACATTCAACGCTCCGCTCAGAATCTAAAAATATATATATTATTAATTATATTCATGTCAATATCAAGAATTATGAATATATTACTATGCTCTATTTTATTATTAACCATTGTGTTTCAGTGTGGGCCAAATACAACTGGTGCGTTTGGCGAGAGCATTGTTGAAAAAGACAAAAATATTAGTGTTGGACGAAGCGACGGCGGCAATAGATTTGGAAACAGACAATCTCATACAAGCAACCATACGATCGGAATTCAAAGACTGCACAGTGTTGACGATCGCCCATCGTCTGAACACCATTATGGATTCTGATAAGTACTTAAACTATGCAAAACAATGTTGAACTGAGTTTTTGACATAATTAATATATTGAATTCATTGTTTCCGTGTAGGGTAATTGTTTTAGTCAATGGTCTCATGATCGAACACGGCTCACCTACCAATTTGCTACTAGACAAATTGTCGGTTTTTTATTCGATGGCAAAGGATGCAGGTCTAGCGTAATAACGATGCTTGGTCAATGGTGTTTACTTAGGCTTTTGTTCCCTTAACGTGACTTTTTAAAAAAAATGTCTTGATTCTCCACAGATGATAATTTAGTCAAATTTCACATATAATTTTTGTTGAATAATCGTAAATAATAATTATTTTGATCGACGTTTTCGCCTAACTCGCACTGCAGAATTTGATCTTTGTTATACCAATCTCGCGTAACGCATTAGCCTGACATTTTTTATTGTTTTACAATGGTTAATTTTATTATTTCTCCAGTGTTTCCGCTACAGAAAGTATCCCATAGAATAAATAATATTAACATTTATTATAAGGGATATAGGTACAGACTACGTGCAGTCTTTTCAGAACAAATTTTTTACCTGATTCAATTTTCGCCCGTTTTAATTTTTCGTACTAAGCTGTCCACGTCGTGTAAATACTAACTGTTGTTCGTGTTATGTGGTACAAAATGTTTGCGTACCTGTATTATATTTTACGAAAGATTTAACATAATATTATGTTCTGTGTGGTGTGTTTCATTGACAAAAATTGATAATTGTATATAATCAAACAAAATACAAATTATAATATATTACTATCATATTTTGTGTAAATAAAAAAATAAACAATTGTGCTAAAACATTGGTTTTTATATAAATGTTTTTATTATTATGTTATTATGTACTCGACTCTTGTTCAAAGCATACTTATAGTATGATATAGTATTTAAGTTCATAAGGTAAATAAATAAATGAACTAAACCTGAAAAAAAATATACGTACCATGGAAATAATTTTTTTCCACATTAAAGAAGTTCAAAACAAACAGTTCTGCCAGTAAGACTTTTTTACTATTCTTTAAAATGTATATTATCATTTATCATCTAGGTATAATAAATTAATATTAGAATTTGTAACACAATTATTGAAAAAAAAAATGTAGTTATTATATTTGTAATGACTAATAAGGTATTATAGTGACTGGCTGATAGGCTTATTAATTAGGTATACTACAGTACCTAACTATTTACAGTAACTATTTGATAGTTGTTATATTTTTAAGCTTAGTGAATTAGTAAAAATTAAATAATATTAATAATTAATAAGAAATAACTACATAGTAAATACTTAATAGTTAATATTACAAATTATAATTATTTATAAATCAAGTATAGAATTCTCTAGATATATCCACTGCAGACTTTAAATTAGGTATGATATGTATAATATGCATGTAATATGATTATCAGCTATCATTATTTATTAGATTGTTTCCACCATACATTACTTTTTTAGTTCTTTAGAAATAAAATCAATTTTTTTATGAAATTTTTAAATTTTTTAGGAAAAAAACCAGTTTTTTCGTCAAAACCATTTTTTCTGGAAATTTTAAATGAAACCAAATTTTCCCAATTTTTCCGAAAAGAACGGAAAAAAACCCGGGTTTTTTCGGAAAACCTTTTTTTTTTCGGAAATTTTAATCCCTACTTCTCTATTTTTGGCCGCAAAACTAATACGTGATAATGAATACGTAAATATACGTTATGTCCTATCCATGTCTTTATTATTGACGGAAGCTTTAATCCACGGCTATTACATTAAATTTTGATAATTGAAGAACTTTTACTGCTCTAAAAGGTGGTAACCGACAAATATTCCCACAGCATTATTCATTATAAAATAACGAAAGAAGAATACGATGTGGGCACTTCAAGTAGTATTATGCACTATAGAGTATAGAGATTGAAAATTGTTTTTTTTTCTAGATTCGATTATGTGTCCGTTAGATTGGCACTGTATATATATATGGTTATGAATAAAGATAATGTACATACCAACTCATATTGTCTGTGATAATGAGCGTTATCGCTACCGGTTGCAGCGTCGTGCGGCTAGGTCGGTACCATAGATTAATAATTAATTACAATAATTATTATTACTTTTGATAGTCAGTCTCGTCAAAACGTGTATGCGACGAGCACGTATTTACGTCTACGCTCACTCGCCGATTTAACCGGCTAAAAATAATAATTTCAGTATCATCATTGAGCGTCTTCGTGTCTAATAAACAGCAATATAATAGAATTATTGTATCGTCGTCGTAGATTCACACATCGATTCAAATGAAATTATCCGGTATCGACAGATTTTGCGGATCGACTTTTTGGGTAAGTCTCGGCTTTTTGTTCTCGTTTTTAGGGTTCCGTACCGTACGGTAAAACAGGACCCTACTACTAAGGCTTCACTGTCGGTCCGTCCGTCCGTCAGTCACCAGGCTGTATCTAATGAACCACTAACCACGAAAAAACAATGTATTTCTGTTTCCGCTATAACAACAAATACTAAAAATTCTAGAATTATATTATATAAGCAGTGTTCCCAAAACGAGTCCGACTAGCACTTGGTCGGTTTTTTGTAGTCGATTTTGGAAACTCATCCCATTTAAAGAATATAAAAATATACATGTTACATCGATTTTTTTTTGATTTTTATTGATTAACCCGCGACACCTTAGGCAATTGGGTGGTTTTTTAACTGTGTGGGAGGGTGCTGTAGGTTGAAACACGTTTACACAGTTTGGCAGTTTTTTTGCATGCCCAGGTGGGGGATTGTGGCACTTCTGTCCGAACACCGTGACTTGCCCGAAGATAAATTCCGCCCGCGGTCCAGGTTTTGAACCGGCGTCGGTACGCGTCACAACCGACGACTTATAGTCCGCTCGGCCACTCCGTCCCCTCATGTGATATTATTGTTTATGTTTAAAATACAATATCACCAGTGTGTATACGTCGAAACCAAATATTAAACCATAGGTATATTATACTTACCCAAAAAGGGTAAGTCTCGGTTTTTTGTGCTGATTTTTTTGTAGTCGACTTCGGCAACTCGTCCCATTTAAAGAATATGTAAATATACATATTACATTATTGTTTCATCAAGCCTGGGCATAAACGCATTAAAAAGTTAAAAATTAATTTTAACTTTTAACTTAACTTTTTAAAATTTAATTTTCATTAACTTAATTTTTAACTTCACTTATTTCAATTGATATAAACTTAATAAATAACGACTTATACTTTTAGTCAAATTCAACTTAAGTAATTTATAAATAATTAAATAATCTATAATATAAAAATGAATCGCAAAATGTGATGGTAAGTGCATTACTCAACGACGCCTGGACCGATTTGTCCAAATTTTTTTTAAGATGTTTGTAATTGCCAGGTGAAGGTTTTTACGAAATAAAATTTTAGGAAAATCCACCGGAAAAGTAGGAAATCTGGATGTAAAGAATACAACAGTGGCGCAATAGTGTTTTATATATTGGTTTCTATTGGTTTTGTTGATTATTTATTATTATTATTTGTTGATTATTTCTATTATTATTTTTTTAAATCTATATATATAAAAATAGAGACAAAAATGTATAACGATTCATCAATCGAGAACGGCTGGTCCGATTTGGCTCAAATTTTTTTTAAGATGTTCGTTACTGCCAGCAGAAGGTTTTTACGAAATAAAATTTTAGGAAAATCCACCGGAAAGGTAGGAAATCTCAAATCTGTATGTGAAAAATACAACAGTGGCGCAACAGTGCATTATATTATATTGGTTGCTATTGGTTATTCGGGCATGTTTGTTGATTTCATATAATATAAAAATGAATCGCAGAATGTGTTGCTAAGCGCAATAATTCTACACGTACGTGTGTTGTGACTAAACTCCTCCTAAATGGTTAGACCGATTTTAATGAATTTTTTTGTATGCGTTTGCGTTTAGTCATCTGATTTTAGTACGGTTAGGTAAGGTTAGAATTTTGTATTAATTGATTATATCAATCCACCATAGGTAGAATACGAAAAACTTGGTATAACTTTGATGCTTTAGAGTTAAATCATACACTAACGTACATACAGCACGGGGTCCGCGATCAACCGCAGGTAGATTGCCTACCCGATAATGTACTGCTGCGAATCAGAATTTTTATTCCGGGCAACGGAAAAGTTAAGATTAATTTTTAAACCATACACCGAATATTAAATGACGAATTGAACAAATTTTGAGTCACATATAGTTGGTACACTTAATGGCAACGAAGTGCACGGGTTCAGCTAGTAAATATAATAAAAATAAAAATTATTATTGATATTACATAACAATTTACTAGAATAGGGAATTACAAATATAGTTAAATTAATTTCTTGTTCCATTAACCAGAATTCTTCAAGCAAAATAACTAAATTAAATACATCTAGATATAGCAATAACCAATTATATTATAACATATAGGTGTATCTTATATATAAAGAATAAAGATAAACCATACCATACTGCGACATACGGAATATTGTAATAATTAATAAATACTATTAACTAATAAGTAGTATGATATAATTTTATTTTATTGATATAGATACAAATCAAAAATATAAAATTCTCAAGAACATATTGTAAAATATTTTCAGCATAAATAGGTCATTTTTAAATTAAAACTAATTGGGTTATGCTCGACATGTATATTTATATTTCAAACGTTTATATTTATAAACAGTTAATATTGTCAGTAGACAAAATAGTCATAGTCCACATAGGTTCACTTTTCGTTCTCGGCCCTCTCAGCACGTATATTTACAAATACCATGTTTCAGTTTTTGTGTAACTATGATGTTATTATCAGTGTCCTGTGAAATATGTTTATTTTTATTTTTTATTAGATTAAATTATTTTATCTAATTATTTTATCTAAATTATAGAATTTTTAATTTTTAATTCTTAATTCTTTCAATAAATTCAGTCTACACTAAATGGAGACTTGGTCTGTGTGATATGTATAATACTTATCTGTATTAATAAATCAAAAGATTGTATTTGTTTCGACATTTTCAATTTTGTATGCTTTTCGTACCTACTACATAATTCTAATAATTCAATACCTACGTATAGAAAATCTATTGGCTATTTCCTGTGTTCAATAATATTTATGATTTTATTATTTTAAACCATATTACTGAGTATTAATATATATAAAATAACTAAACTTAACTTAAGTTAATAAGTTAATTGAAAATTTTCATATAACTTTTAACTTAACCGAGGTAAAAAAAATTAGGTTAACTGATAACTTTAAACTTTTTAAAATATTTTCTATTAACTTAATTTAACTCAGTTAAAAATGATCATTAACTTGCCCAGGCTTGCATTTGTTTTTGTTTAAAATACAATATCACAGATGTGTAGACGTCGACATCGAATATAATTGAATCATTGATCTCGTATTTTTAGGACTGGAACTTGTCCTGGAACACCACCGATCCAGATGTCACGCCATGTTTTGAAAAGACCATTCTAGTCTGGGCACCGTGCCTGTTTTTGTGGCTTTTCTCTCCACTTGAGATCTATTACTTGGTGAATAGTAAATACAGAGACATACCATGGAACAGGCTCAATATGTCGAAAGTGGTATGTTTTTTTTTCTTCGAGTCATTTAAGTGTTTTTGACATAACAAGAACTTTTTATTTGAATATACTAACAATTTGAATATTATGATTATGCATACTAGAATTACCATTATTAGCTTTGGATAATTTCTACATAATATATCCACAAATTAGTTTGATAACTCTATTAAATATATCGAATATTATGTACATAATACATACATTTTGAGAAGGAATTTGAATATTATAAAATTATAATCATTATAAATTTGAAATTTTCCTACTTTTAAAGTTTGAAAATTCAAGTTGTTGTACTTATAAAACATCGCATGACAAATATGGTTATTTCTTACATGAATGCAAAATAAACATAAAATGTAAATATTCTATGTCTATTTAATATAATATATTATGTAAGAAAAGTTTCTATTGAAAAAGAAAAAATATAATTTACAGTATACTAATATACCTACCTATACTCCATTCCAAATAAGAAACACCACGGCGGTTTTGATACGTAAAAGTGGGTGTTTCTTATTTTGAATAGAGTAGGTATACGTAGTTGGGCAGATAAATATATTATTATAAGTTTTTTACATTAAAATTGTATAATATTATACTGTCATAGTATAAGCAGATACTATTTTAAAATTGCACATGTTCGACATTCTTATCTCTGAAGATAAAATACAATTGGCTAGTGTAATGAATAATATTTTAATATTTAAGCTAAAACTTAAGATTGTCAGCGAAGCGGTGATTAAATTAATTTTACAATAATGTATATATTATTTATTTTTAAATTTTTTGTTACAATTTTCACAAAAAGTAGTCGAAAAAATGCTTTTTCTCGAACTTAAACTTTACGAATAATTTCTGGTAAAAAATTGGTTATTGTTGGTCTTAAGAATAATAAATATAAAATTCCCTGTAATTTTTATAAGCGTTGGGAAAAACAAAAATAGTATAAGAAAAAACAGGAACTTTTATGTTTTTTTTTAAATTTATTTTTGAGTTACTCAAAAAAGAATAACCGATGATACTTAAAATGTTTATGAAATATATGTTTTCTGATTTTTTTACAAGAATAAATGTTCATAAAATGTTTACTAATTTTGAGCAACTTATAGAAACTTGAAATTTGAATGTTTTCAGTTTTTTTCTATAAATATCGATAAAATTTTTAACTTGGTCAAAAAGCTTCATACGTGCTTCAATATAAGATTCAGCAATAGTTGTTACAATAGAAGTTAAAATTATTTGAGATACATAATCACTTTTTTTTTATATATAAACATTTAAACCATAAAGTTCAAATTTTAACATAACTCATCAAAATAACGAAATAACAAAAATTTGTAAACTCTTTTGTAGTTAAAAAAATTATAAAATATTTGTTTGTAATAGCTAAGGTTGAAATTTTAAAACAGTGTTTCTCATAAGTAGTTCATATTGTAGCCAAAAATCTATTAAAATAGGATATAAGTAGTTGCAACCGGTCCTCCGAAATATAGATCCGGCACTCGGGTCTGGTACGAAACATCGACAAATACAAAATGTCGACAGATCATTATATCGACAAGTACAAAATGTCGACAGGTCAATATATCGACAAGTACAAATTATCGAAAAAAAAGATTACATTTTATAGTTTAACGTCGAGATAAAGTGAACGGTATTCTTTTGGATACTAAATGCTCTGTAATATTTAATTAATATAAGCACAAAAATATGTAAACATCGACTTGAAAAGTTGAAACACTAGTTTTTTAATATAACTGTTAATAATTATAGGTATAATAATTTAATAAATTTAATAATTTATAAGTGACAGTTATCAGAAAAAATGCTATCCAAACTTATAGGCTCGAATTCACGACGATGCACAAAATTGTGTGCGAGTTCTATTTTTATTGCGGTCTTATCGTTACCATCGTTCTCGTCCGTAATATACGTAATACCTAATCCGTCATAATGTTTTATTATTATGAAATAGGTAATTGATGATATACGAATAATATATTAAACCTAATAATATTAATAATACATTTCTGATTTTTGCTTAAATAACGTACAAATAATTTTTTAAGCATTTTTGTATATTTTTTTTTCTATAGAAAAATGGATATTTCTGAACTAATACCGTCACAAAAAGGAAAAAATAAACTTAATGTTCACGGATATCTTTTCCTTCAAAATCAATGCCGTAAAAATAAATTTTATTGAAGATGCGATCGACGTATTTCCATTGGTTGTAAAAGATCAGCACAAACAGTTTTTGTAGATGGAAAACATTATTTATATGGTCAAATGCAATGCGTCAACAAATAAAGAGAGTGCGTAGACAAAATGTAATAACAGAACCTACGTCATTGGATTCGCTGTTTATACCCGAAGAATTAAAGCATACATTAAATAGTGAACCTTTTCTTTTTAATGAATCTGAAATTGGAAATGATAAGATACTTTTATTCACAACATTAGCAAACCTCCGTAATCTCGAATTGGCAAAATACTGGATAATGGATGGAACATTTAAAACAGTACCAACAATATTCCACCAGTTATATTCAGTTCATGCTTCAGTCGGGCATGATACAAATTCGCGAATATTACCTCTGGTTTTTGCTCTTTTGAGTAGTAAGTCTAAACAATGTTATATTCGTATGTTTCAAGATCTACAAGACGACTATGCATCAGAAAATAATATAGTTTTACAGCCTGACTATATTTTAACTGATTTTAAACAAGCAGCTATTTGTGCAATTAAACAAGAGTTCACAACTAGTCGAAGTCGATTATGTCTCTTTCATTTGTGACAGAGTATGTGGCGAAAAGTTCAGTCTGTTGGTATTTTTATTAAGTATGGTGAAGACGAAGAATTTAGTTTGCTAGTCCGTCATTTGCTTGCTCTTGCTTTTTTACCACCAGAAAAAAATCCATCAGCATTTGCTGAAATTAAAGAACAACTAGAACTAGAATCTGGCACGGAACATCTTTTAATTTGGTTTGAGGATAACTATGTTCTTGGTCGAGTTCGAAAAACACTACGGAATGGCAATATTATTCGAGGATTACCGTTATTTTCACCAGAATTGTGATCTGTTTTTAATCAGAATATTCCAAGAACGCAAAATAATATTGAAGCCTGGAATCGACGTTGGGAGTGTCTTGTTGGTGAATCACACGTAGGAGTATACCACTTAATAAAAGAATTACAAAAAGAAAAAAAGAATATAGAAATAATGATTGAGTCAATACTTCGTGGAGTACCTCGTCCACATTAAAAAAAGAAAAATGAAGAACGAGAGGACAGAATCCAAAACGTAATTCAAAATCAGGGAAACGTTCCAGTTATGGAGTTTTTAAGAGGGATTGCTTATAATATGACATTATAATTTTATTTTATTTATTTAATTACTTAATTATTTAATTTGATTTGTCGACATATTGACATATTATTGTCATACATTTTATTTTTATATCCTATAATATATTTTTTTTTTTATTTACATAATTTATATGCTTGTTTTAATTTAATTTGTAAAAATAATTCTAAAATATTTTTTTTATTTACATAATTTATATACTTATTTTAATTTAATTTGTCAACATACTTGTCGACGTTGTACTTGTCGATATATTGATCCGTCGACATTTTGTACTTGTCGATGTTTCGACCGTCGACATTTTAACTTGTCGAATTACTGACTGTCGACGTTTCAACCGGCTCCCCCGGCACTCTTATATTGTTATGAAATGACTTATTTTTCTTCTGTAGATATGTATTGCATATAAACCTATTTTATTTTGTAAATTGTTTGATATTTTATATTTGATTATATTATTATTATTTTTTAGGCTGGTATATCTATATTATGTGTCATATCAATATTCGATATTGTATATACAATAATTCGATATTTATCAGGGATGGATATATTTAGTGTAGATATCTATACACCACTCATAAAATTTATAACATTTGTAAGTATTCTGATTCCAACATATTTTTGTATTTACATCATATCCGATTATATTATTTTCAATTGTGTTACATACCTAGTATATTATGTTTTTGAATTGATTTACAGGGATTTGTCACAATCTTAATTTGTGCCAATCGAGCTAGGGGGATAAGATCTTCTGGGTTAATATTTCTTTTTTGGTTATCCTTTGCATTTTTTGGGATGGTTCAATATCGAACAGAACTACGATTAGCATTTTATGATGTAAGAATATAAATTATTAGTTATAAGAAATACTTGTATTAAAATATAAAGTGCATAATTATATTTTTTCTGATCAGGTATCATTTCATAATTACCCATTTATAAGTTACATGGTTTACTACCATATTATCTTAATAGAGTTTGTTCTAAGTTTCTTTGCCGACGCTGAACCTAGGAAATCTGACTATGAATCCGTCCAGGTATAATTTTCACATATAATTGTTTGTTAATTGCTTATACACATTTCTGCACGGATACCTAATACATTTCTAGGTACCATGTCCTGAGATGAAAGCATCATTCCCATCGAAGGTACTATTTTCATGGTTCGACTCATTTGCTTGGTCTGGCTACAAGCGCCCCATAGAATTCAAAGATTTATGGAATATGAACTATGACGATAGTTCGCAAGAAGTACTTTCAGTCTTTGATAAATATTGGGAACGTTCATTAATTAAAGCGAAGTAAGTACTAAGTATTTATTAGGAATTATTATGATTGTAATAAATGGAAATATTATTAAGTACCTAATATTATATTGTATGTTTAACATAATTACTGACAATTTACTTATATGCAGATCATTGATTCGTAGTACCAAAAGACCTAAACATCTTAATCTCTTTTTTAAATGTTTAAACAATATCATACAAATGTTTTTTATTTTTTATTTTTTTTTATCGATAATTATAGCTTCAGCGATATCTGCCATTAGCATTATGTATATATTTTATTTTGGGTAAAAACTTGATTACATTCGTATGTAAGAATTTATGACTATTGTAACTATTTAATTCTAAATTTATTTCTCCATTTTAATAGTCCTTAGGAATGACGTGACTTTTTCTGGCTGACAGTCGGGTCCGATTATTTCGTAGAGACGTTTGGTGGTTTATTATGTTTTAATTCTTTTGTTCTTCGTTTATCTTGGTTGTTGGTGTTAATTATTGTAGATTGTATAATTGGTCGTGCTTACCGTAGATGGATGTGTTTAATTCGAAAAGTGCATTTTATAATCGAGTAAGTCAGTTTTTAATAGCTTTGCTGTTGATAATCGAGTACACGAGTTCAATTATTTTAATTAGGTGATAGTTTTATAGTTCTTGCTTATCGCTGCAATTTTGTGAGTTTTCAATTATAGATTTAAAATGTGTAAATTCGATTTTAATATTGCTGGAGTTATCGTTGAATATTTGGTTTGTTGTTCTAATATTACGTTAAGTTCGATGTTAGCTTGCGAGTTGGTCCGCATTACTTTGAATTTTTGAAACAAATTTTTTATGGCACGATACGAAATACTATAATTTATAGTAATATATTACACAGTTATTTAAGCCAAAACATCCAATTTTTTATTCCATCATTCTGATTGATCTAGTAATGTGATAATACTTTTTAAAACTGATTTGAATTCGTTATTATGTCTACTTGAGATTGGCCAGTTCACTTTTTCCAATTTCAACCCCCCCCCCCCCCCTTAACATCTATAAATTTAGCTTGAATATTTTGAAATTTCGGAATTTTCAAACGTTGATTATTCGGGATTTATTTGGAATTTAAATCAGAAATATTAAAATGTGGACTCACCGATCTCAAATAGACATTCTAACGAATTCAGATCAGTTTTCTGAAATATTATCGGGTTATTAGATCGATTGGTATGATGGAACAAAAAAAGGCGGGAGCGGTAAGTTATAGTGACGGTTGTAGATTGATTATATATAGGTATTTTTCGTATATTTATAATATAATAATTATTGATAATATATTACTACACAACGTATATTATGCATTTATAATTATTATAGTTAATAAAATATATAAGTAATAAGAATCTGTAAGTACCTATTGAATTGTACGTAAATATATTTTTTTCACGCCTGCACCGAAAGTTTGGTTTTTGACCGCGGTTGAAGCGTTGGAAAGTGACCTTTTTCCGTCCAGCAAGCCGTAAAGTGGGAATCCCCATAGTGCCGGGCGAAATCCTCAAAAGTGCTGGGTGCGTATATCACGTGTATTCCATGCACAGCCAGACACTGAAATCTATACCACGGTCCTTACAAAACATAAACTTTTGGTTACATCTTATATATATATTATATATATTATAATCTCCTTGCACGACGCTTAAACATTTTTATTTCATGAAATTGTTTTCGTGGAATAATCTGATTTTTGCATATTATATCCCTGTATAGTGCTTTACCTTTGCCATGATTACATTTTTTTGTGCGCCACGTTTGGTATAAACTAGGTAATAAAAGGAACTCTGTTGCTTTACCGGACACCCTTTTTTTGCAATTTTTTTTTTTTTAGACTTATGTGGTTAACTATACTGAGAACGATGGTGAAGTCTGAATTTGGCGGTCGGACTTAGTCTCGAAGTTATATCTTAATGAAGTTCGCTACTTTACGATTTTTGCGCATTCGTGCGTCTCTAGTTTACTGCACCTATTACGAATATTCATTTTTTTTTTTGAAACCTATGTGCTTCAACAAGTTAAGAACGACAGTGCAATCAAAATTAGATAGCCAGACTTCGTTTTGAATTATATGCTAAGGCATTTTCGAATTCTAAGTTTTTACGCATACGCTCAACGCTCTATAGAAGCTCCCTACGCCTACCGGCTCCGGTCGCCAAACTCGAGGTCCTACGGACCTCTCACTGGATGGGGACTCGGCCCCCAAACCCCCCGTGACTTAAATAGCAAACCTGTGGGGAGGGGGAGGGGAGGCGACCCCTTAGGTGTCGCAGGGAGGAGAGCATACCTGCCCTGCGGGCAGACGGACGACCTAACAAGTAATTTTAACCTTGTTAATTAAAGTAACACATTTATAGTGGCTCTGGTCGCCACACTCAAGTAACCTCCCTTCGCCTACCGGCTCCGGTCGTTATACACGATGACCAGTAATATAAGTTTATAGAGACTCGGGGCTTAAATAGCAAATCAATTGCCATTCAAATTTGTACATATTGTTTGCAGCTATAGCTATATATAGTCGAAAACCTTGGCTTTAATAAAAAAAACAATTAGACATACATGTCCGCGTCAAATACGATTTGAACAGTGAAGATGACAACGCCGGCTTATAACATATTCTAAAATTTATAACAAAATTACAAAAAATGTTCAATTTTTACTATTATACTTTTAACTTTTGAGTTTTTGAGTGAAACATAGGTTATAGATACTACTATTATAGTAGTACCATTATTCTGTGCTTTTACCGTGCGTGAAACCCAAATAAAATGAGGTAAAACAGAATACCATGATAAAAATTATCAGCCCATATGAATCATATCTAACTCATAAGTCGTTCTCGTTCATATCGACATAATATTATATTACGATTGATAAATATTATATTATGGCAACATGACTAATGCACCGTATAACTACTAAGCCACTAAGGCACTAAGCCTATACTATAATTATTATAATAATAGATTAATTGCTATCGAGTTTTCAGGTAAGAGTGAAAAAAAATTAATATTCGTACCTAATAGGTGTAGTAAACTAGTGACGCGCGAACGTGCAGAAATCGTAAAATAGCGAGCTTCATTAAGCTATAACTTCGAAACTAAGTCCGACCGCCAAATTCTGACTTCACCATCGTTCTCAGTATAGTTAACTACATAAGTCTAAAAAAAAAATTGCAAAAAAAAGGGTGTCCGGTAAAGTAACAAAATACCTTCAATTATCCCAAGCTTGTGATTTCGATTATTGAATATGATTAATACAATAGTAATTAAATAGTAATAATAATCATTTTCATTTATGTTTCACATTTACTTAAATACATTTTGATATTTAATTTTATTTTAAATGGTTCCACTAAAATGTATTTGTAATCTATAATATTTATTGGAAAAGAAACTTCGTTGCTACCGGGTGTCCCATGACGGTACTAACGAAGTTTCTTACTTTTTTAAATAGTTATGTCTTTATAGGTTTTGATAACGATTGTATTTTGTCGATTATCAGTTTCTGTGCCTTCCTCTGTATTACTGCCTTACTGGATGCTGTTGGAGAGGAGGGCGCGTTTCTTTTGTTTACGTTAAATGTTATGAGATTGGTTTCCAGTAATTGGTCGATGATATTCGTTTCTGTTTGATTTGATTTTATTCTATAATATAGTGTGTTCTTCTTGCATATTAATTGCTTGAGGTGTTAGTGTTGTATGTTGTTGGAGTGTGAAGAGAGCATCGATTATTTTTTCAACAATATTCCGTTTTGTGATGGTCAAGTCAGCGAATTCATTGCAGCTAGAGGAGATGTGTCAAATTTTTTTTGTATTTATAGCAGGTTAGTGAAACATCTGAGAAAAAAATTCGTAGTACCAAAAGACCAAAACCTTTTAATCTCTTTTTAAAATGTTTAAACAATGTCATGAAATTATTATGTTTATTATTATAGTAAAGAGATCGTGTAATAATTAAAATGAAATATACTTCGCAGATTAAAAGTTAGTAAAAACATAGCTTCCGTTAAAAATAAACCTGATGTGAGCATAATCGAATTATCGCCTGCAAAATATACACTTAAAAACCAATACAAAGTATCAATTCTTCCTGTTTTGTGTAAATCATTTGGTAGTACATTTTTGTTCGGATCATTTTTAAGATTAATTGTCGATTGTTTGATTTTTGTCAGCCCTCAAGTACTTAAGTAAGTATTTAATTAATATTATAGTCTACACACAAAATGATAAATAAGTATTTTATTTTAGGTATTTGATAAGTTTTGTTGGAAATTCGACTGAGCCTTTATGGAGAGGATATTTTTATATTTTTCTCTTGATGATGACAGCAATGTTGCAAACGTTAATATTCACTCAGCACTTTCATCGTATGTATCTCGTTGGTATGCGTGTTCGCACTGCACTTACTTCAGCCATTTATCGAAAGGTTAACATTTCAGTAACCATCTGTATTTAAGATTAATAAAATGAATCATAATTGAGTTTTATTTATATTTATAATTTTTTTCTAGGCTTTAAGAATTTCAAATACAGCAAGAAAATCGTTCACAACGGGTGAAATAGTGAATTTAATGGCAGTAGACGCACATAGACTCATTGATCTGATACCTTTTTTGAATTTTATTTGGTCTGCACCATTCCAAATTTGTCTTGCTATGTACTTTTTGTGGCAGCTATTAGGACCGAGTGTACTTGCTGGGTTATTTGTGATGATAGTATTAATACCAATAAACGCTGCTGTGGCTAATAAATTAATGAAACTTCAGGTCAAACAAATGACAAACAAAGATCAGAGACTTAAACTAATGAATGAAATTTTGTCGGGAATTAAAGTAATACTATAGTTCATACAATCATTAACATAATTCATTTTTACATATTTATTTGTCAGGTCTTAAAATTATATGCTTGGGAACCTTGTTTTGAACAAAAAGTGTTGGATATTCGAGGAAAAGAAATTAATGTTCTTCGCAGTGCAGTTTATTTTAATGCAGCTACTTCATTTATTTGGACTTGTGCACCACTTCTGGTATGAAATTGTTATTTTTTTTTATATACATATATAAATTTTAATATTTGATACAGCTTTGTTATAAATTTGTAATATATAGTGGTTTTGCAAACGGGAATTACTACAAAAATAAACTTGTAAAAATGTCTATCACAATAACTTTAAATACTACTTTTTAGGACAAATTATCTTTTAAAATTAACCATGTAATAATTCTATGTTTTCATTGTTATAGGATCCATTGTTAAACTAAAAAAATCTAAATTAAAAGTTCATAATATTAAAATTTAAAATTCACATTCATATGACCATGTTTTCGTTTACTTAAGTATGGGTAACATTTAAATGAACATCTTAGAATAAATTGCACGATTATTGAATGATAGTTCAATAATTCTAGGGTAGTTGTAGTTCAAATATTGATACAGTTAATGTTATATCTTTAAATAACTTCTGAAATTTACGATCATCGACATACATGATAATATTTATAATATTTTGATAATATATTTATATATAGGTAATTTTTTTTATTTAACTATCCAATAATTATTTAATAATATATGTTATTTTTTTATTATATTTAGGTATCATTATTAACATATGCAGTTTATTTATCCGACGATAGCCATATATTGGATGCAGAAACAGCTTTTGTTTCCCTATCATTATTCTACCTTTTACGTTATCCATTATCCCTTTTACCAATGGTTGTGTCAAATCTTGTTCAAGTAAGTTTTCTGCTTTGCATCGTAATAAGTGAATAAATTATTATTGTTTGAAATCCTTTTTAACATTTTGTAGAATAAATAAAGTGAAAGAATTAATATCTATCATACTATTAAATAATATAAATATAAATATTTTCCAAAGGATATAGTAGGAAAATGTAGAAAATTGATGTGTGCAGGGGGTTGATAACTCGTCCGAATACAGTGTTCGAGAGCAGTTGTCTGCGTCCTTCGGAAAAGAGTTGGTTCCACGAGCAACTGCTACTAGACCATATATCTGAGTGATTTAGGGCGTGTTTCTGTAATATGAAACAAGGCACCATGAGTTTATGTAGTTGTATAGTTGTATTGTACTTTATATTCTATATGGTTAAGTAAATGAGGAGTGAGGTTTGATATAAGGTTTGATGAAGATACATAATATTACTAAATTTATTGTTTTCTTAATAATGAGAGATAATTTATTATACGACCATACAGGATTCTCTAATGATCCAATATATATAATATATGTATATAAAATAAACATGTGTGAAAGCATTCGCATGAATGGTAAAAATATTTTCGAAGTGCATACTGGCGTAGACGATGTGTCTTGGAGGATTTTACGGAAAAACTAGCTTGTGTTTGGATTTTGTCTGATTGTTATATAGAACGATCTTTGTTTAATAATTTCATTATTGGTGTGTATTGGTTAAACGTCACGGTAAGATATCACGATGCGACTATGATTTTATATTGAACGCTGCAACGTAAGTGCCGCTAGTAGAGCATTTATTTCGTTTTTAGTGTCCGAACTTGGCGAGTGTGTGTATAATAAATGTATGTATATACCAGCTCGTATGTATAATATGTAAAATGTATATTGTTCATATTTAAGTATACTATTGAAATATTTTATATTAAAATGTTATAGACAAGTGTATCTATAAAGCGAATAAATAACTTTATGAACGCTGAAGAGTTGGATCCATATTCCGTCACTCATGATTCGGATGAAAGTATGTAACATTTTTAATTATTTAATTTGAATGATTTTATGTTTTCTTTTAAATTTATAAATTAATTTTGATTTTTAGAGGATTCTATTGTAATTGAAAACGGGGTATTCACTTGGGGTGACCCATCTGATGCACCAACATTATCAAACATCAATTTACGAGTTTCCACTGGAAAATTGGTTGCCGTAGTGGGTACTGTTGGTTCGGGAAAGAGTTCTTTGGTATCAGCTTTTCTTGGTGAAATGGAAAAGGTTTCTGGTAGAGCAAACACTAAAGTTAGTGTACCTACAATTGTTATTAATATAAATTGTTTGACATGAATAATAATAATATTGTATTTTTTAGGGATCAATAGCATATGTACCACAGCAAGCTTGGATACAAAATACATCACTTAAGAATAATATATTGTTCGGCCAAACATTTGATGATAGAGTTTATAAAATTGTCACAGACGCGTGTGCATTGAAAGCTGACTTCCAAATGCTTCCAGCAGGTGACGACACAGAAATTGGTGAAAAGGTTTCTATATACCACATTTAAAAACTATTATTTGTATAGGTACCTGTATAACATTAATAATTGTATAGGGTATCAATTTAAGTGGAGGCCAAAAACAAAGAGTAAGTTTGGCAAGAGCAGTTTATAAAGAGAGTGACATCTATTTTTTGGATGATCCATTAAGTGCTGTCGATTCACATGTCGGCAAACATATTTTTGAACGCGTCATTGGACCTACAGGATTGTTGCGAAAAAAAGTAAAAATGTACTATACTTAATTAGCGTAATGTTCATTTATAACATGTCAAATTATTATTTTTATTTCAAAGACACGAATTTTGGTCACTCATAGTATAAATTATCTCAGAGAAGTCGATTTAATTGTGGTAATGAAAGATGGTCAAGTATCAGAGTCTGGAACGTATAAAGAATTGATAGATAAAAGAGGAGATTTTGCTGATTTCTTATTATTGCACATGCAGGAACAAAATGAACATAAAGTTGATGAAATAGGTAATATATTCATATTACCTATTGTATGTTGAATGTAGCTTCACGCTCTGGCAAGTCTGTGCATAACCAAATTAAAAATTAGTAAATTAAATTTAGTTTTCATTAACTTATATTTTAACTTAATTAATTTTTATTGGAATAAACATAATAATAACGACATATTTTTAATAAAATCCAAGTTAAGTTAATCTAAATAATTACATTATTATTGATGATGCATATTGCAAAACATTTACTAAAATAGAACATTTAAAAATTAATTTAATTCTTGTTCTGCTAACCAGAATTTTTCAATACAAATTTTTTGAATAAATATCATGTTGCTTCAATAATAACAACAACAAAAATAATAATAATAATAATAATAATAATAATAATAATAATAATCATATTAATAATATTCCATGTTTATAAAGTTAAATACTAATATGATATTGGTACAATTGTACAATTATAATATACACTTCTCAAGAACAAATTATAAAATAATTTCATCATAATGATATAAAATTAAGTAAATAAGTTATAAATGTTTTAAAATTTCAAATTAAAAGCAAACGGACACAATTTTTGATTTTATTAAGTTACAAAATAAAATTTATTTAACTATTAATTTTAAACTTTTAAATTTTTTTTAGAAATTAATAAGTTGTTAGAAGACGCACCTGCAGATTTAAAAAAAAAATATGATTCCCAGGAAAAGAATTCAAATTCTTCAATGCAAAGGTAATACAAATAATAAATATAATAATAAACCTAATAACAATCTAAGGTAAAAATTACAATTATTTAGGCACCTGTCTATTGATTCAAGTAAACCAATTCCTCGACCTTCGATGGAACAAAAAGCCAAACTTATTGAATCAGAGAAAGCAGAAACCGGCTATGTATGTTCAGGGTCTTAAATAATTAATATATAATTGAATATTTTCAATAATATTTTTTTTTATATAAATTAATTTTAGGTCAAATGGGATATCTACATTCAGTATATTAAGTCATCTGGAGCTATTTTTTGCATAACTTCAGTTTTACTAACTTTTCTATACCAAGGATTTTATATTTCATCAAGCATCTGGCTGTCAATATGGTCTCATGATGATGGTTCACTAACTCATGAAACAGAAAATGATAGTAAAAGGTTTATGCACTTAACAGTTTACGGACTACTAGGCTTTGGTCAAAGTAAGTTTAAACATTAAAATGTTATGAATGTAAAAGCACATAAGTAAACTTTTGATTTCATTTTAACTGAGTATTAAGTTTCTATACCCGGTTTAATTTTATCTATTAATTTTTTCGATCATTCATGGTTATGACTTTTTATTAATTTTTATCTTTTCGATATTAGCAAAAATACACTTAATACAAATCGACGGTGTTTTGTTGAAAGTGTGCAACCCACATAATTGCACTTGTTCAGGAGGGACGAAATAGTGTTTTTAAAAATGATAACGTTGATATCGGTCGATCACGAATATAACTTCATACAATAGAGTAGTAGACATGTTGATAATTTGGTAAAAGTTATCATTCTAATGGTTAAATGTATGCGAATTATATTTATTATCATTCAAAGTGATAGTAGTCATGGTACGTGCTCTTTTATAAATCAGATTCTTAAACGTCCTTCTTTTAATAAATCATAATCACTACAATTTTTTTGTAAACGTCCTTTTAACATGTTCAGTATAATATTATTTTACATATATTTGTGTGGAAAACTCCATTTTTACATACTCATGTTTTACTTTTATTTTATTAAAAGGACGCCTCCATTAATGATAATTGTTATTAGTTAAGCATATTTCTTATCTAATAAACACCCTTTTTACACATTATGCAGCTAATTTTTCTTAAAATATTGATACCATAAATTCGTATTCGATTTTTTTAGGGTTACGTCCTTTTCTACAAAACACCATTGGATTATATTATTTGTGTGATATGTATTATATTACATAAAATACATGATATAATTAATTATATTAGGTACATTATAATATACAATTTTCCAGTATTATAGTACCTAATCATAAGATCATGCATTTTAATCATAAGATTATGATAGCACGGCGTCTTGGATATGCAATCTAGGTACACTTAAAGTCCCAAACCGTACATTTTTGAAGAATTTTAATAAACGTATGTTTTTTTTGCAATGGAAGAAAAAGTAAAAATATGAATTAGGACCTAACAGTTTCGTATGAACGTAATTATTTTAGTTATAGAGGTTGGATTCCACAATAATGCCGATTATACAATTTTCGCCATAAAAAGCCTGAAGTATGCACATAATATTTGTCAATAATTCAAATGTTTATAAATTATAAATTGATAAAGTATATTATATTTTATAATTGTATGTCTCATCAAAATTTGTTGCTATTTTTTTTCTTTTATTTTCTTGTTTATTTTGTGTATTTTATGATAATTACATTTTTTTTTTAGTTTTTTCATCGATAGCATCATCAATAACTTTTTCGTTGGGCACAATACTTGCTGCTGAAAAGTTATATAAATTGATCAACGCACGCATCTTTAAGAATCCACTAAGCCTGTTTGATACAACACCCGTTGGACGTATATTGAACAGATTATCTAAGGACATTGATACCATTGATAATGTATTACCATTATTGATAAAATTACGTATACAAGTTATAGTTTCGGTAAATTTATATTTAAATTTTAAACATTTAATGCAAATAATATGCTCTGTATGTAGCTCGTATATCTTTGTAAGTCTAAAATATTTGAAAATACCCTAAATACAAGATACAATACTGAATACAAGTATTATATTTTATTTAACGTTGTAGGAATATTAATTTAAGTAATATTTCATATAAATAAAGCCATATAAGTAATTAATTCAGTAAAATAACCTCTATGAGAATGTGTGTATCAATCAAATTATAAAATGTTGATGATACATGATGCATGTGATAATGTATGTGAAAATACAAATACTAATATTTCCAATAATATTAAAAAAAAATATGAAATTTAAGACAATCTATAATTTATAATTTGAATATACCTGTCATAATTTCAATTTTTAAAGAATTTGATACAAAAAAAATTGTATATAATATATATATGAACTCAGTATATTAGACATGACTTCACCTCAGTTAGAATACGTCGCAACTATAACATGATAAAATATATATGAAAATATTATAGTAACATTTATTGAATATAGGGATTTAAATTTAAAAAAATGAATTAAATCAATCAACTTTCTCACTAGTTTAACATACATTAGGCATTAATATACTTGTCTTATACAGTTATAGGTACGAGGTAATACATATAATGAAATATATATTTATTTAGATCTAATAGTAATGTCGATTTAATTGAAATATAAACGTTCCTCATGATTAACTTCTTGCATATATCATTTTTATATCTACTAACACTAAAATATGATAAGCTTGTATGTGTATGTCGTATCAATGTCATATCATAACATGCAAAAAGAACAATCTAATTTTATTTAGTTGAAAAATATAAAAAAAAATTATTATAATTCTTTTATTTCAGGTCTTTGCTATTTTGATCGTTATCAGTTATAGTACACCAATATTTATAACGGTTATTATTCCTATTTCTATAATTTATTTCATCATACAGGTACGAATTTAATAATAATAATATTTTTCAAATTTCTAAAAATTAAGATTTAACTGATATTTTGACTTTTATTTACAGCGATTTTTCATTGCGACATCGCGTCAACTAAAAAGACTCGAGTCTATATCTCGTTCCCCAATTTATTCACATTTTAGCGAAACAATTGCAGGGGCTACATCGATTCGTGCTTATGGTGCACAATCTAAATTCACACTTCAATCCGAACAAATAGTGGATTTGAACCAATCTTCGTATTACCCAAAAATCGTAGCCGATAGGTACAATATTAATCTTAATAATCATTTATCACATTACTAAGTACTGATATTATGTAGTACAATCAGTGGTTAAAGCGAGAACGATTTTGAAAGGGTACAAAAATCACAAACAATTTAGGAGTGTTCCTGAGTTCTTACCCAAATCTAAATCTAACCAGTCTGTCTTAACTTTTTAGAAGTCGATGAGTTCTAAACCCCCATTATTTTTTTTCTAATACACACCTTGTTGTTCATAAAAACATAAAGTCGTTTTAATTTTATATATTTCATTAAATAGGCAAATAAATGTAATTTAAATTGAATATCACATTATAACATTTCTTGGTTATTGTCCCCCCCCCCCCCCCTTGGACTTTTGAGACTTAAATTATAGAAGACGCATAATCTTCCCTTAAATAAGAAGGGGACTTCTTCCCCATCCGTCAGCCCTTTAAACTATGGATATAATAGTGTATAATAACATATTGGTTTGATTTTATCTTAGATGGATAGCTTTAAGGGTAGAAACAATTGGTAGTTTTATTATTTTCTTCACATCGCTGTTCTCAGTATTGGGAAGAGATACATTAAGTCCAGGTATTGTTGGTTTGTCCGTCAGTTATGCACTACAGGTATGAATATATTTTATTTAAAATAGAGAATAAGTTGTCTTAAATTAAATTTTTTCTCATTAAGATCACACAATTACTCAATCTGTTGGTAAAAGTGACTTCTGATGTCGAAACTAATATAGTGGCTGTTGAGCGTATTAAAGAATATACAGAAACACCTCAAGTAATATTTAATAAAATATTATTTATTTATTTGATTATATACAAATATTCCTTTTTCTTTTTAGGAAGCTGCTTGGGAAGTACCATCAACTCAGCCACCCAGAGAATGGCCAACTAGTGGAGAAATTCAATTTAAAAACCTTAAAGTTCGTTATCGCGAAAGTTTAGATTTAGTATTGAAAGGTTTAGATTTTTTAGTGGAAGGCGCTCAAAAGGTAATTATGGGAAAATATAAATAATGTGCCCGTAGAATCAAGTTACTAAATTATACACATTTAGGTGGGAATAGTTGGGCGTACCGGAGCCGGAAAATCGTCTTTGACTCTTAGTTTGTTCCGTATCGTCGAAGCTTCCGAAGGATCAATTCTTATCGATGGCATTGATATATCAAAAATTGGATTGCATACGTTACGTAACCGTCTCACAATTATTCCTCAGGTAATTATTCAGACATTATCGATAGTGTAATGAATCAAAAATATGCTTGCACGTTGCTATTGATGAGATTAGTTAAGTACTTTTAGTAAAATATAAATGATGGGGCTTAGAATGTCGACTTTCTTTATCTTATTTTTACTATCTATTAAAGCTTTTATTTTATAATTATTATTCAGAACGTACTTACGTATCTAGGGGTAGTGAGTACTGATTTATAAATAGGTCATGTTGATAATCTTACCTCAGCTAATATGCCTTTTTATTTGGTGATTTATTATTTATTAATATTCTCTTAGTTTATGTTTTTACTCTTGGATAAATATATTAATATAGTTTCTTACCTTTGTACAATAAATAGAAGTAAGCGACTTCATTGAAATTAGCTCAGAAGATGAAAGCCCACAGAGCGAATCACCTGAATACAATGAATCCCTTTTTAGATGGTTAAATGTCTTTAAAATACTTTTTAAGTCGAATGAAAACAGTATTGAATACCTCGCAAAAAAACAGGAGCGGTTCACGTAGCAAAGTTATGGCTTAGTTATTGTAACTAGATCTAAACGGACTTGGCTGTAGAGGACAGACTAGGCACCTGGGAGTAGACCTAGCTGTAATGTACCGACCGGGCTGCTTAGGACTGCCTATCGTGTCTGATTTGGGTGCTACTTAAATCATTGATCTTTCGTAATTGTTGTTCGATTTCCAACTGTTGTTGTTTATTTAAACAGTACCTACATATTATGTATAAAATGTGTTATTTTCATTGCAGATTTTATAATATTAATTAGGTTTGCAGGTTACTGTTTGGTCTTATTGGATGATCAATATGAAGGAACCGAATACCCTCCGGTGCGCCTCAAATAAGCAATGGGTGCTTAAGTCGTAAATGTGTTGATACGTTGTGGCTGACTGCCTTATATTAAGTAGCACGGTTCATCTTATGCATTACTTAATTTAGTAGTTTTTCGTGATTTCGTATGTTTTGTTTGTAGGATTTTTGCTAATTGATATTTTCCTGTGTTTTTTTTTTTTTTTTGATTATTGGAGTGTTTGTATGAAGGTTGAGTAATGAGTGATGTCTTATTGATTTTAAAATGTTTTTAGAAAAAGATTAATTTGATGATTTTAAACGCGGCGGCTAGTAACTTCCACTCTAGGTAGTGCGGTGAGCGTAACGTCTTAGGGCTCGTTTTACAGTAGTTAAACCGTGGAATTTGACCGGTAAAATCAGTGGGTTAAGCGTAACTGAGGTTTAAACTTTAAACTATTATTGTAAAACGTGCCCTTAGCTGTGTAGACGTCGGGAACGTCGATCGCGACGATGAAACGATAACGCATGTAAACGAAATAAGAGCGCGCTACGTATTCCGTTAGCGATATTTTCCCTTACGACTTGGCTGTCGAGGACTGACTAGGCTGCTGGGAGTAGACCTAGATGTCC
The DNA here is from genome assembly GCF_005508785.2 of Acyrthosiphon pisum. Classification (NCBI taxonomy): domain Eukaryota; kingdom Metazoa; phylum Arthropoda; class Insecta; order Hemiptera; family Aphididae; genus Acyrthosiphon; species Acyrthosiphon pisum. The sequence continues at coordinate 146,121,788 of NC_042494.1, forward strand.
AAATATCGGCCGGGCTGATGGGGGCTGACTACTGACTGACTGTCGTGTCTGATTTGGGTGCCACTTAAATCACTAATCTTTCGTAATTGTTGTTCGATTCCAAACTATTTTTGTTTATTTAAACAGTAGGTACTAGGTACATAGGTTATTGCACATTATATGATATTAATGGTATGTCGTATTATACTGGAATATTAATCTATGGAACTAACAATATTTGGAATAAAATATTCGGAAAAACAATTATTTGAAAATAATGTATTGGGTTTAGTTTTGATTGAAATATATTGATCGGAACAGACAATTGCTGGAATCACGATACTTGGAACTGACATTTATTGGAATTATTTGATTTAAAACAATCATTTATTGGGATTCTCAAATTTTGGGATACACATTAATTGGAATCATGTATATTTTGTTTCATTAACGTATCATTCCATCAAATATCTGTTCCGACAAAAAATGCTCAACGGTACATAATATTTAACACAACAATTTCTCCTACATTTAAATTCCGTAAAATGTCTGTCCCACGTAAAACAATTACGATAAAATATAAGCGTCTTTAATGTTTATTCCGAGTAATAATTGTTCAACACTTCATTGATTTCATGTATCGTTTGCTTCATCAACGTATCATTCCTTCTAATGATTGTTCTAACAAACAATTTTCAACGATACATAATTCAACATAACAATTTTCATGTACATATCATTCAAAAATAATATTTTCCTACATTCACATTCCGTAAAATATTTGTTCCGCGTGAAATAATTCCGTTAAAATATAGGCGTCCGATATTAATTACAAAATATATTATATGCGGGTATTAAACGTTATACATAATTTTTACTATTATCATGATACAAACAACATAGTATGATAGCAAAAGCCCAGATTTGGTTCAATTCCGCGCAATACGTCACTTGCTTACTCGTATTATCATATTGTTATTAAATTATTATGACTATACACTACGCGTTGCTTCGACGTGCTTATCGAACGTATGTGACCGTCAAAAAGTTACGATCATACCTTGTTATTTATATCATGATTATTATAATATGGTACATGCAGTGGTTAAAGTGGGGGGACGGAGGGGGACGGAGTCCCCCCTTCTTATTTACGGTAAGATTATGCGTCCCCTTTAATTTAAGACTCCAAAGTCCGGGGGGGGGGGGGCGCTACTAAATTTTAGTAATTTATTAAATGGTTTACGCACACACACACACAACGATTATTTACTGAATTTAAACGTATCTACGTTTAAATCATGACTAGTGATCATATTTAGCTTTCATTAATTTTACTGGACCACCAATTGATAAATTCAATCCTAACATCTATATTAAAACTTGGATATTATCAGGGAAAAGAACTGCAGATGAACAATGCTGTCCAAAAAGAAAAAAGAAAGATGAAGAAGCATCTTATACATATTTATGTTTATGTTTAATAAATAGTTACCCATACTGGTTATACTGTATACTTGTACATATAAATGACATTTACATAACTTATGATACATTGTAATAATTTAAATAACTCAAATAAAAGAATATGAATAGTTATATTTATTATATATTATTTTTTATTTGTTTTTTAATGAAATGTTTAAAATTAAAATGTAAACAAACATCTTTTTTAACATTTCAGGCAATGAATTTCAATTTATTTTTTATTTAGCAGTCATTATATTATGTTCATTAATTTGATTTTACATACTATTAACATAAACTTTTTATGAACCAATTACAAAGGTATGTGAATGAAACAGATTTTACCTAGTGGTTAGTGGGTTTCTTAAAAAAGTTTGGTTATATATAGACTTTGGAAGAACTCGGGAACGCTCCTCAATTTTTCGTGACTTTAGTCCCCCCTCAACATTTTTCCCACTTTAACCACTGGGTACATGGTACAGTTATTGTATTATTTTCAAGAGTGATATAGTTAATAGTATTAAAGATTTGTGGCGTAATAATGTGAATATCATCGAAATAGGTTGAAAAAAACCTAATAAATAAATTTTTTTTATAGGATCCAGTATTGTTTTCTGGTACATTGAGAATGAATTTGGATCCAACTAATAGTAATACGGACGCACAGCTGTGGAATGCCCTAACACTTGTCCACTTAAAAGCATATGTTGTAGGGCTGGCTAGTGGTTTGGATTATGAAGTGTCTGAAGGAGGAGAAAATTTAAGGTAATTTTAAACGATAGTTAAAGTAGTTATTTATTTTGCGTGGGGCTCATTTACAAATAAAAATAATAAATTGTTGTAAAGTGTCATCCGAAGGTTCTAATCTTTTTGCTAGACTTATGGACGTGATATTTAAACTGATATTATCTGCGCTTAAATTGATATAATATAGTATACTATTATCTGGCATACAGATTAAGCAGTGGTTTATAAACAGTAAAAAAATTGACAGAAAAGTGGCTAAGTGGATGTCGCTGTGCTGTACAGTAGGTTACAAGTGGGTTGCTATCATGGATGGTATTTAATTTTAATTTGATGATATAATATTATTGTATACCAAAAACGATTTTGAGCGGAAATGGTGTGTCAGTCTAGGATATTTTATATTGTATTTGGACTGTTATTCCTTATTATTAAGATCACGTCTAACCCGCAGTGTTGTATCCATCTCACACACATACGACATAGCAAATTTTCGTTCGCTAGTTTCAATAGGGTGCTGTAAGTTTTGATATTAGAGTTAATTGAACTTTTAAGTCTTAAATTATCTGTGTTCTGTCGTTGTTATCTTACGATATTTTAATTTTTAAGTGAGATACGTATGCAAAATATTAATATTTGATAATGCTCTCATAACTCACTTTAAAATTGAAATATCGTAAAAAACCAACGAGAGAACACAGGTAATTTTAATACTTAAAACTTTGATACTTGATCAATTCACTCTAATAACAAAACTGGCAGCACTCTATTGGAACTAGCGAACGAAAATTAGTTATGTCATATGTGTGTAAGACTATGGATGCATCCTCTTAATGTGGTAAGTAAAATTAATATTATTAAATTCCAATAAAATATCAAAAATCATTATTTTTGGATATTTAATATGTGATTTCGTCCAAATTTAAACATAAAACAACTATGAAAAATAACTGTATTTAAATATTTTGATTACAGAATAAGCTATTTACGCGGAACCTTGTTTTAAAATTTCATTCCTTAGCTATACAAGTTGAACATTTTATAAATTTATAAAAACAAAATTATTTTTTAATTATAAATCGCTACATGAGAATATCCAATGTTGTATACATTTTAACTTCAAACGCTCATAAAAATTTAATTTGACATTCCAGTAGACTCTATTTTTTGATAAAAGTAGACAAACTTTTGATGAATTTTGTAACACATTTTCAAATCATAAATTTGAAAAGAACATTTTTATGAATTTCTAACTCAAAATAATTTACACATTTTAGTGATTTTTAAGTATTTAGTCAAAATTCGAACTTGAAATGCTAATATAAAAATTATGACTATTTATAATTTTTTTAATATTTTTTGACTGCCATTTTAACAGTATATTGGGAGTCTTATACCTATTAAATATTGACCCAACGAAAAAATGGACTACTCAAAATACCAACTAGATTCACTTTCCTATCAGAAAAGACGTAGTTGAAGAAAATCGCGCCACTTAGAATCTAAAAAATATTAATATTGTTAATTTTATTCATCTCAATATTAATAATTAACAATATATTATTATGCTCTATTTTATCATTAAACATTGTGTTTCAGTGTGGGCCAAAGACAACTGGTGTGTTTGGCTAGAGCATTGTTGAAAAAGACAAAAATATTGGTGTTAGACGAAGCGACGGCGTCAATCGATTTGGAAACAGACAATCTCATACAAGCAACCATACGATCGGAATTCAAAGACTGCACAGTGTTGACGATCGCTCACCGTCTGAACACCATTATGGATTCTGACAAGTACTTTAACTAAACAAAATAATGTCGAACAGAGTTTTTAGATATAATTAATATATTTAACTCATTGTTTCCGTGTAGAGTAATTGTGTTGGAAAATGGTTTCATGATCGAATACGACTCACCTACAAATTTGCTACAAGACAAATCGTCGATTTTCCATTCAATGGCAAAGGATGCAGGTCTTGCGCCATAATGATGTTCGGACAATGGTGCAGCACTTAAGTTTTTATACCCTTAAGATAATTTTACTAAAAATATCGTAATATCTTGTCAGGTAATTCATTAAAATGTCACATCATAATAATTATTTCGAACGACGTTTCCACCTAAAACCTGCACTGCAAGGCGAAGCGCCCCCCCATCGAATTCTGTCTTTGTTACACTAATCGCTCGTGTTATATTATCACTTATAAGTATAATAATACGTGCCTATGTAATGCGTATTAATGTGTTGTTAATTTGGTTTTGTAGGTATTTGTGTTATAAAATGGTTGCATACCTATATTATAATTTAATAAAGGTTCAACATAATATTGGGTTCAGTGTGGTACGTTTTATTAACACAATGACTGATATTGTATATCATCAAACAAAATAAAAATTATATAATATAAGACTATCATATTTTGTGTAAATAAAAAAAATAAACAATTGTGCCAAAACGTTCGTTTTTATAAATATTTTTATTATTATGTTATTGTGCGCTCGACTCTTGTTCACCGGATACAGTTACGCTTATGGTTGACCAGTTGAATAGCCTGTCGGACCTCGGTGGCCGCCGCCTCGCAATCCATGAACGGCAACCATCTCAGCCATGAGTACGAGCAGTATCCATCCGTGTTCTCGCGGCTCGTCGGCAGGTCCTTGACCGCATACTCGACGGCTGCCTTCCGTGCGTCCTGCTGCACCTTCGGCGATTCCAGGGCCGCGGCCAAAAGAGCCTTATCGTTGCCCGAACGGCCCTCCAGCCCAGCCACGTTGTACAGCAGGCCTGCCGGAAACCCTTTGGAGTTGGCCTGCACCAGCGCGTCACCCAGGTTGCTGACGCCGGCCACCTGTGGGGCGAATCAAGGTACATTAAACACATAAAATGGTGTGTTTGGAAAATTGTATTTTTCAGTGACGTGTGATGTGGTTGACTGGGTTTGGATGCGATCAACAGCAGATTAGCTAAATATATGACGTATAATAAGAGTTTTGGGGGCTTGGAAAACATTTTGAAAAAATAATATATTGTACGTCGTCTCGTTGTTCAAAATTATTTTGATAAACATAATTTTTATTACTGGGCAGTTAAGTCTGAATGCGTTATCAAGCACAACAATTTACGATTACATCATTGTCATAAAAAAGTAAATGAGCTATAGTTTTCAAAATTCGACAAAAAATCAGATCTTATGAGATTTTTAACAGGGTATTATTTGTATAAATGACACAAGGCCCTTTATGGCTTATTATTTCGTGTCGTTATAATATATTTATTGTTTATAATAATATAATTATGTATGCATTTCAGGTATATCCGCCTTTTCTGATACTAGTGCACTAAAACACCGAAAATCTGTACCTAAAAGATTTCTGAGAGTTAAGATTTTTTTCGATTACCTTAACGCTCACATTCACTTAAACAATGTTTGATTATTGGAGCAGTCTAAGCACCCACACTCGTTAAAGACAAAGTTATCGAACAAAGACAATATTAATTTATAATAATAATAAGTACAGCTGTATGTATATTTATAATACTACACTAAATTGATTGAATCTTAATGATTTACAAAGAATGTCATTTTTCGACGATGACATACTTCAGTAATAATAATAATTATTATAAATTATAATGCTCGTTTTTTACCAGCTGATGTTGTAGGAAGCGTGGTATTTTGTTTTCTTTACATTCGACTGCAGGATAAGTACTTAAGGGGCATTGCTACTACCATCAATTTTAGCTCAAAAGACCTTAATTTTAACAAAATTAAAGTTAGCTTACGTTGTCCGATTTTGATTCCGAAAAGAAATTTGAACTGTGCTTAAAACTGTCTATATTTATGTCGTACGCAACATTTTGTAAAAATTTAATCTTATTTTATTGTGAGCTGTATTTGAAAACTTTAAAATATGAGTTTTCAAATCATAATTAAAATTAGAATTAATATTAAAAACAAAAGTACGATCTACAGACATTTTTTTGCTGATTTCAAATACTTTTTCAGAATCAAAATCAGACAACGTTACCTAATTTTAATTATGTCAAAACAATATTAAGGAAGTTTTCGTAAAATTTGTATGGAGAATTTTATATTGGTATCGAGTGTTTCATATAATTATACCTAAATTGTACCGCGTACGATAGTGGTATTGAAATACATTCACCCAAATAATCATTTATAAATAAACATAGATCTCGAGCAGCTAAGACGAGATTAAAAATTGCCTAAATGTTGCCCCTTAAATAATAGCCGTAGAGAGGCCCCTTAAACTATAATATTTAGCGTATTATAGGTATTCTGAAACAGACATATTTTATACGAGAACGCATCCATTGCGAATAATATTAATTTATTAGTTGATTTTATTTACCACATAATATACCACACTACTAATCGAAATTTATATTGGTAATAATTGAAGTGCGAAAATCCAAAACGTGGTGTTGCCAAAAATCAAAATGTTCACAAATTAAGAAAAACTATATCACGTTATATGACATGAATTAACACTTGTAATTGGTGTAATCAAATGTAAAAAATGAAAAAAAAACGATTGGCGGTGTCAACATAAATCTATTTTGACTTTAAAACTTAGTTTTAATACTTTAAAAAAGTGTTAACAGACCAAAACGTGGTATTGCAGGTATTGTAAAGATAATGGCAATATCACGTTTTGAAGTTGTTCCTATTTTTGTTCATGCAAAACGCATTATTGCCGGCAATACCACGTTTTGAAGAAAAATTTAATATTGGTAATACCACGTTTTCAATGATATCAAGTATGTCCCAATACAAACAACATGGGCAATAATACGTTTTGACTTGAACATGTAATACCACGTTTTGTATTGACATTAAATGTAGCAATATCACGTTATGCATTGAACATCAGTTTTAAAATCGATTTTATTCACAAAAGTAATCGATAGAATTTAATTCTGACTCCAAAATCGAATTCCTCACATTTTTTCCCATAAAAATCGATGTTTAACTCGATTTTTGAAATTTTGGCAATACCACGTTATGGATTTTCGCTCTTCAATTTTGATATAAATAATAGTTTACTATATCCTTAAAAAATATTAGACTGACACGCCGTCGCAGCTCAGAATCGGAATCATAATAATATGCAATAATAAATTGTATATCATTGTACTCGAATTTAATACATCCATTACGGTGAAGTGGTTGGAGGTGCACTCAAAACATGCCATGCCCAGTTCTCGGGGTTTTCGGTTTTTCCGAATGTTGTGTTGTCTACACGTGGTTTTTTCAGGCGTTATTTTTATTTGCGTTTTTTTTCCTGTCCGCTGTGTTATTAGGAGAAAAATATAGGCAAATTAATATGTCGTTATTTTAGTAACTTGACATCGTGTGGGTGTAATCTCTCAATCATATAGACAGTATTCTTATTTAAGGGGTATCATTAGTATGAAAAATACTTTGACAATTGAAAAAGGTATTTCCAATAATACGGTTTATTGAGCTATTTGAGAGAAAAAACACCTCTTGCTCTCAATATTGTAGAAGAGAAATTAATCTGTGTCTGTGTAAAAGTTAATTTTTGATATTTTAATAATTACTTAACTCAATAATTAAAATTAAATAAGTAATATATCACAAGTTGTTGAGCTAAATATTGGAAAATATAAACAAAATATCTAAAATCTACTCATATACAGGTTAACTTCTGACCTAGATAAACTTCTTCTCGCCAATTTGTTTAATAAAGTGTTCATACTATAATTTCACTCAGTAAGGTATATTAAGGAAATACAAAACTAAGTTTCGCAGTGTTTCATTAAAATTCACATTTATAATATTAGTGTATAAAGTTAAGCTGTATTATTGACGTGGAACCAGACAAGACAGACGACAGAACCACTACAATAATGATCACTTACTATGCACTCGCTTACACGACCCGCAGCACACACATAGAAAATTGCCTACATTAAATTCCTCAAAAACTGTATTGATACCCTTTAATGGTTATTTGTTATCAACGCACTTCCGTACTACCAGGTGGGTCAGTTAATGGATAATGGTCACTATTGTCATCCAGTTAATAGATCAAAATATTCAAAATCAATTAATGGCCGTGAAATAGATAATTATACGCCTGACAACAATTTAAGCACCTAGATACTTCCATTGGTCTGATTTAATGAAAGTAATGCATAAACAAAATTACTATATGAGGCGGAGGACTTTTTAAATTTTAGCAAATTCTTAACAGGAATAACAATTTAAATTTTATGAATATTTAAATTTTTTATATTAAATATATTAAAAACTATTATAAATAATGAACATAATATCAATATCAACCAATGCAAAGTAAACTTCTTTATCAAATCAAAAATGTTCAATACATTTTTTAAATCGAAACACTAGAACCAGAGATGTAAGGCTGAACAGTTTCAAAAGTTTTCAAGTGAAAGTTTTCATGAAATTTGAAAACTTTCAAAGGTTGTTGAAATGATAAATGTTGAGAGTTTTCATTACCTATCAATTATCATAGAGTGATTGATACTATTATTGAAGTATTAATTTATTTTATTAATTAAATCAATAACAGCTAATAGATCAATATTATATAATTTGGTAAGCTGATGAGATGTAAAGTATAATAAACAATTTAAATTGTAGAATAGTACACAAATTGAATTTAAGGTCTAAAAAAGCAAAAATCAAAATTAAAATTTTTTTTTTTGAAAAGTTTCATTAGACCAGTAAAAACATGACATTTTACATCTCTATGTCACCAAGGTATTTTGTAGAAAAATGTATAGGGTTTGCAGGGGTCTTAAAACGATACAAAATATGATAATATCGCCCAACAAAATTGTATGACTTCAGTTGAACTGATATTTTCGTTGATTACCTATCAAGTTTGCTATGTTTTAATCGAAGCTATTTTTAGTATTTCCAAAACTAATTATTTTATATTAAAACAATATAAAGATATAATATTAAAACATTTTAATTTATTGGTACTTCTGCTGAAAACACAATAAATGTTAAAATTCGCTTTGATTAAACCCCATTTGACTTGTAAATCAATCAAATCTATTTTTATAATTAAAATCTGTCAAACCAAAGTTTCTCACAGTTTTGTCAGGCGATATTATAATACCATCCTTTTTGTTTAGCGACTGCTATCGATTATCATTTCTTATCGTTGTAATTATTATAAAATTAGTTAATTATATACTTATGGATATAAGTAACAAGGAGCCAGTGGCGCCCAACCCTATTACTAGGTATAGCGGTCGCTACACATTGAAAATAAGGGGTGGGTGGGTATAATAACATAAAATAATTAACTTGAAATATGTTCACTATTAATCATAGATTATATTAGTTGATACCTTGATATTTACTAATATTATCAATTAAAATATGATAAAATATATATAATAATATAATTTCGAGTTTGTGAGGGGGTGGGTTCTTGGGCGCCACTGCAAGGAACAGACCATTATATTATTATGTGTTGAAAAAATGAAAAATCATCAAGTATAAAAAATAAATGTAAACCGTCAAAAGTTATCATAAAAGTAGGTGATAGGTAGGTTAACCTACGGCTGATGATAATACTTTAATCACGAGAACTGTTTATCATGGACTGTAGTTAATGTTTTGTGAAAATATGTGTACAATATTACAATATTATAATAAGAAATAATATGTAATTTAAGAAAATATAAGCGAAATTGTGGAAAGGTGCTGCACCAGCGTATAAATAGTCGAAATCCGTAACTTTAATTAATTTATTTACTCTCTTCTCGTCGCTTAAACCGGTTTCATCGTAAAGATATCACGAGTGTTTTTTACGCAGTTTTCGAATTTTTACGTTATTTTATCCATTATCGGGGCTTGTCCGTACAACTTTCTACAAATATATTTTATAAAAATCGTCAACAAACACTTGTTGTCAACACGGGCTTGTGCGTGAGAATATAATAATATTATGATAACGTACGAATGATGTGGACTCGTTCTGCAAACATCGCGATTACCGATGGCGAGATTTTCTACAAAAACAAAATAATATAAATCTGACAACGATACACGACACCGTCAGTAGACTGAGTAGCGAGTACACTTGGCCGCGTAATTAAACCGGCGGTTATTGTATAATAATAATAATATGTAAAATATAATCCCCCGACAATCTTGACAACTCTCAGACGCTTCAAAATATTATAAACATTTTAGTACGCCGCGTGTTAAAATCGAAAATGCGCGGAAAACCTTGACCCATTTATCTGTTATATTCACTGGTGTAAATATTTGTTTGTTTCTTTTTTTTCGTCGGTTGCAGGCATTGACAATATGAAAAATCGTTAAAAAATAATCCCGTCGCGCTGCCGCCCCGCCCGGAAGTGAAAAAGCCTGAAGAAGCGCGAGTTAGGTTTTGTGGGGGGGGGGGGAGTCAAATAGCGGAGAAAAACGTTAGACGGCGCCGTTATATATTATTATGTACGACCGTGTTTGGGTTTAAATTGCGACAATAATCTAGGGGATTACGCAAAACACTCACGGAATTCCCGCCTGCCGTTCCGTCACACACGATTTGCAGAAACATCCCTTGAAGTCTCACAATAATCGTTTACGCGAAGTCAACATTTTTGAGCGAATAACGTCGAATCGTGCGAAAACAATAGTAATATATCGCATACAACGCGGCCGGCCGGTACTAAATGTTACCACTCCAATGTCATATTATTGAATGATAAAATATTATTGCATTTTGAGCGTATATAAACGCATTTATAGAAATGGGTGTAGCTCGGTATAGTTATTTTTTTAGGAGTCTTTGTGTGGCCAAACATATTATAATACTATAGTCCTTGATCATAAATAATCAAAAAAATTACGGCGTTAAAAAATAGACTCATCATAGGTATTCATTATCTAAAAGTCTAAACCATTTCGATTATAATATTATTTTGTGCTAAACAATTAATATTATATTCTAAAATCAATTCATTATAAGCTAATATTTCGACGATTTTAATATGTGACGGACGTACGAAATAGTCTAAAGTGTCAAAATTTTTTCAAACTTGTCTGTTTATCACGGAAAAGTGGTGGGGGTAGGGGAGTGAGATGGTTAGGAAATCTTCTGTGGCCGATAATAATATTATAGACCCATTCGAGGTTTTTCGTGGAAAAACCGTGGCAAAAACGACACTTTCTCGGGTACTTAAGTTTATACACGTTGTTCACACGTTGTTCTTATACATATTATAATATATTAATATGTACCTCCGATTTCCTCGGGCCTATAAACACTATAGGTATGTATTATTTTATCATTCGGACATTCCGATATAAACGTTATGACGTCACCCGTTATCGCCACGGTGTGTATGTGTAATTACCTGCAACGGACGGAGACTACGACAGGACAGGTACCTACGATGATATTTATTTGATAACGACCGAAACCGGCGCGCGGCGTGAACCGATGACCTCGACGTGTCACGATGTGTAATGATAACTGTTCGGGGCCCGACTCTGGCCCAGACGTAGTCGACAAGTGTATTATTTATTATTATTATTACGCGTATGATATAATGGGGAGATGACCGAAGCCACGTTTTTTGGGATTTTCAGGATTTACCATATACTGCTATCGACGAGGTGACCCGGTACTTTAGTCGCTCAATATTTTTTTTTTATGTATTCGAAACGATTCCGGAAAGGATCGTATTATTATCATCATCAATTGTCTCCGTGACAAGTACAATAATATTAGAACACACACCTACGTGGAAGGAACGCACGTGCGTGTATGTACATTATAATAATATGTAGGTCGGTTTTCTTAACTCGAAATCCACCTCCTCTGCCCTTTGGGGGGCATCACAGTGGATACTTTTGTTATTGCGCTCTCAGAACACGCATCGATATAATATTTATTTTATTTTATAAAAAAGTACCTATAGGTACATAGGTTAGGTTACGTTTTACCTACCTACGTCTTTATATGTTAAAGTATTTCAAACTAAACTAAATCGTGGGTAGCCTTACCCTACCTCATCTCGTACACGGCGAGAGAGAACAATTCATTTTTCTCAGAAATTAAGTATATTTTTTTTATTATAATAGCTGGTAGATATATACCGTATACCGCGTATACATCGTCAGCGGGTCAACGTTTTCCTGGTAAAGAGAAGAAGAGTCCCGCTGAGAGGCCGTTCGGGAGACGTGACGCCTTTTTACGTCTCCATTATTATTATTAATATTATTTTTACATAAACGACTTTATCATGATTATTTTATACATAATATACATCGATGACAGACAAATTCGAATTCGCGTTGTTAGATACTATTGTCAACGATTAAAATATATTATATACTATATGTCTATATAGCATATTATTATACATAATATACTTATCATATTAGTATATTACACAAGGTTGGTTAAATATTATACCATGAATCAATCAGATCCCCAATTGAGTGATAGAACTATTATATTGGTTTTACGATCTCCCACACTCAGTCTCAATACTGTATATCCTGTCTGTAACTAATTTTAATTTGGTATTGGTTGAGGACATATTTGGCTCAGCTGAATTCAGGCGTTTCTAATTAAAAACTGAAACGAAACCCTGAACAAAGCGGGAATTGAACTCCGAGGTCTTTGTCTCTAACAGTACATTATCCGAATCCGAACCACGTTGGTTTACAATTCCAATTTATTAATTATACATTTTGTACTTACAGGTAATACGTATTTACACGTCGTTCTATCAAATGCATGGTTTTAAAGTATAAACTTTTTCAATTATCATATGTATGTAGGTGGATACAGCCAAAGATTGAACGACTACAAATGAAATATGTACTTATAATACCTATATTATAGGTTATAAATTATAATTTTTTTTGTATTTTAAATTATTTAAATTTATATTTTTGATTCCCTATTATTACAAAACAAAGTCAAATACTTAATATTTTCCTATTGATACACTTAATTCATATAGTATCACTGTAGTAATATGTTGTTGTGCCATAATAATAACATATTGTAGCTATGTTGTATACTTGTATATTATATGTGTATACTATGTATATGTATATAAGTACCTTTTAACTTTTTAATATTGGTACCTACCTATGTTACGTTATAATATCATGTACGCGTATTCTATATATTATACAAAGTGGTTGCAAGAATTTTATTTTACCATAACACACGTAAAAAAATACCACCCACCCGGCCTTCGCAGTCTTAAATATTTACACTTTCATACTGCATACTAATATAAATTTCAAATAATGTTGTGGAGCGGGATAGTCGAATTCCTAATTTCAAGCCAACCACCAACGTAATATACACATTTTATAAATTAGTGTGTGAAATTTAACAGTCCTGCGTCTTCTACGTATTTATCATTATGATGTATACAATATACATACATATTATATATTAAGTTACACACATTGTATATAAGTACAGGACACCTATATAATGTTATGTTATCGTTGTGTATCACGTAAGTATATTAGTTTCCAATTTGTATCCGCTGCTTTGATGCAGGTAGCGTTTAAAGTAGGTATAGGTCCAACAACCGATCGAAGTTTAAGTGTTTTACTATTTTTAAATATATATAAATAAAATATATCTATATATCGATAGTACCGTAGTGGGTACGTACATCTAGTCGATATTATTGATTCGTTTGAAATATTCAGTTGTTATACACCAGTATCACATACCTATACTTGCAATTTTTTTAGGATCCGAACGGTATATTACAGCACAGTGCGTATATTTGCATGCCACTTATACCTATGTGTGTATATAAAAATTCCATAGTGTACATAATATATTTGTATTATCATTAGAAGCTATCCTCAGGACTGTTGGACAAACAAATTGGTTTTTGATAAATTAGGTTAAAATAAAATTCAATTATATAAGGTATATGATGTATGTATAATATATATATATATATATATACATATATGTGTGTATATATACATAATATAATAATATAATTTTACTATGTTTGACTGATAGGGGGATCGTTTTTGAAAATAATTGGAATAGTTTGAGGATGTTCCTTGGTTCCAGGTTCAGGGCTTATACATATTATTACCTACCTATAATTATATTATATCGGAACGCTTTCTATAATGATCTAAATATTTTTTTGGAGCTACAGACAGTTTAATATTGTTATAGTGAGAATAATATAATACATTAACTCAGTTATGAAATCATAAAAGTCTGAAGCCTTAAAAGAATAATTTTTTTTTAAAAAGTAATGAAATCGCACAGCGAAGATAACGGTTGACAACTCGTGGCATGTCACCCTGCCACGTAAAACTCAAAAGCCCCGTGTGAAATTACCCTACGACACGACACTGCATTACACACTGCCCATAATATAACGGTATGCAATTATAGTATAACGTTTACCTGCGAATTGTACTTATGATACCTGTTATTGAGTGTTGTGTTCCCATTGTATATGTTTATGATTATGAATAATATATGTCATGTAGGCACTATATGAGAGTCCTGTCCCGAGCTTGGTCCTGGTTATTATATAACATCTAGGGTTTCGGTTTGCATTCGCCACGACACTACAACAGCACAATAATATACCAGCGGTGGCGTGATACGAGAGGCACTGGAGAGGCCACTTTAACCCTTTCATAACGTTCGTTTACCACTCATCGGGACGGCGTTAACAAACACGAATGTGTGTGCGTGTGGACCACCGGATCACGGGACACATTTTTAGCTGTTTCGAGTGTTTGGGTTAGATATAATAATACGCTGATGAGTGATGATGGTATATACCAATTACCTAGGTACCGTGTATACGCTGCCTTGGCCGTCGATATAATATACGCAGTCGTGTGCGCACTGCACATAACACGCTGAGTGCTACTTCGGAAAACACATCGTATGAGGTTTAGTAAATTATTTTCGGCATGATGCCTATGCTCTTGTGCGCAGAATGTCTTTTTTTTCATATTTTTTTTGTGGCATCGACGACCCTTCCGGAACTGCTAACAAACATTACATCGACAGACAGACGGAATGTCTGACGAACATCAGCTGTCGTGTTTCAATGCGTGATGCCCTAATATTGTAAAACTGCCGTCGTTGTCTTCGCCCCGTATGACCTTTAAATTAATTAAAAACCGTGGCTTTGGTTTACCGCAGTATTCCCATTTTCCTGATCCTTTTATCGCAATAAGTCTACTTAACATATGTATACCTATATCTACCTACTCTAAACGATTTAGACCACGATATGTTTACTAGGGCGTCACTGTTTTCGGCCAAAATGTACCCTTCTCTTTTCGACCAGTGTCATTTTTCGGCCAAAACGTACCGTTCCCTTTTTGTCCTTTTACAATTATAACAACTGAACTTAACAATTTTTATATTTAATTAAATATGATTGTATCCAAAAATGTGATTTTTTGATAAATATTCAACTGAGTGAAAAAATAATAAAATAAAACAATTGGCAATAAAATGGTTTAACATATTATTAGCTTAGTCAAATAAATTAACAATTAATTTTTGTTAGAACAATTTTACAATTTTTATTACCTTTACTCTGCAATGTAAGTTTAATTTCGTTCATATTTGGTTATATTTTACCATCATAATTATTATTGTTACATAGGTGTTATAAGACTATATTAATTTTTGTTCAATTAATGTAATCGGAAATCTTAATATTTTGACATATTCATGAATTCATATTTTACTATCATAATTATTATTACATACCTTCTTATTACCTAGATGGCTATATGTATTATATGACTATATTAATTTTTATTGGATTATAATGTAAGTAATCACTAATAACATTGATTATGAATACTAATATAATATAATCAATTGTAATAATAATAATATGTTATAACAGTTTATTGCCATATGTTTTAATTTTTTTCAGTTTTTTACAGTTGTAGGTAATAATGCTTAAAAAAAATCACATTTTTGGATACAATCATATTTAATTAAATATAAGAATTGTTAAGTTCAGTTGTTATAATTGTAAATTTTAAAGAAAACTGTAGGTGCTGTCCGAAAAGGGAACGGTAAGTTTTTGCTGAAAAGTGACACTGGCTGAAAAAGGGGCCGCCCGTTTACTACTCGTGAGAAAAATACGTTTCTAACGTGGTTGTTCATAATATTATTTATTTATTTATTTTACCTAGTAGGTACATCAATAATTACAGGCTTACTATAGATAGGGTAAATTGAGATTCCCCGAATATTCCCCCCTAACTATTTCTGGCATAGTAGGACATCTTCCCCCGACACATTTTTTGATTCGAACATCCCCCCTCCCCCATAAACCTAGTTTATTATTTAAGAATATTGTATTATTTATTTTTTAATGTAAATTATTTGATTTTTTTGTCTAATTTTGTCTTAAGACAGAAATCCAAATACTTTCATTAATTATTAACTATATTTTATACAGAAAATCTTTTAGCTATTATATTAATTTAAAACTATATATTTACTTAATTCTTTTAAACATTACTTTTTACTGTGTCAAATATAATGTATTAATATGTATAAACAATAAACATATTATTTTTTTTATTATTTTAATATCTATTTTTATTTTTTCAAGTAGACAATCATCAAATATATACATCTATGATCTATAGTTTATTATAGTTATGAAAAAATTTCGAAATTTATTCTGTATTTAGAGAAAATTAGACGATACCTAGGTGAAAAAAATAATTTCATATTAAATAATAAATAATATAATAGTATTATAACTGAATGGTAAACTTAAAAAGAAAAAAATGGGAGGAAAATGTCTGCAACAAAAAATGTTTCTGGGGAATATATCCTGCTTACTACTACAAGAACTGGAACCTCACCGAAAAGAAGGAATCGGAACCCTTTGAATATTGGGAACTTAACCTAAAAATTATCAAGGTTCCAGTCCCTGCCTACTACACCGAATACAGATGTCTGTGAATCATTAGGTAGGTACTATATTTCCTGAATAGTGTGTACATGAGCTAGTGGCATACTTAGAATTGCATTATATAAAATGTCCCCTCCCCATTAGTACACCACTGATATGAGCTGTATGATGTTAGTGTATCGCACCATCCCGATTTCAGATTCCTGAAAAAAACGATACTTTATAATATTTTTTTGCATTATAGTCTGATTGATACACGTATAACATATTGTTCGTCTGTTTTCCTTGTTTCGAAAATTCTGACAAAGATTTACAAGTGGAACACCTAGACTTTGAGTTGGGCATTTATAATGGATCATTACAAGAAGAAGGAATTAAATAAATAATAAAAACAGTTTAAATATTTGTAAATGTGTAAATTACTTATGCTTCATATCTTCATAGCATATAGCATAGACATATTAAAGCTTAATAAACTGGTTACTGGTCTAGTTAAAGGTTACCATACAAGTACTCATGATATTGGCACCCATCTAAAATTAATTAATATACAATAGAAGTTGTTAGGTATTATTGATTATTATGATTTATGACTATTGCATTTTTAATAATACGATGATGAATACCTACACATTGCACAATATGCTATATTATACTATATAGCATTAAAATAAACCCAACCAATTTAAATTATTATAGTAAAAAATTGTAATGTAATAAACATTATGTAATATAAATATTTTCGTATTAATAATTGAAAATCAAAAATACCAACTCGAAAAATACAAAGTTGAAGTAGATACAGTTAGCTTATTAATTATTGGTTAATAAATTCAAATTGCTTAGTTTAATATACTGACGTAGAAAATTAAGTACTTTTGAATTGTTGTAAACATTAATAATATAATGACACTATTTCAACACTTGCATTATATCCTTCTACTGTACTAAAATGAACAATTATAATGAATCAATAATTCAGATGATAAAAAATGCAGTTAAGTAGTAATAGTGAAATGAATAAGCTGTGAAGTTTGAGAAATTTAACTTATATCCAAAAGTTATTTTTATTCATTTAAAATAGAGATATAGGTAATCAAAGTAAATTTTATTTGTTTAATAATATATTTTCCAGAGGAGGGGGGTCGTTATACATTAATCTCATTTATGGTATTACTGACATTTTATCTCTTAGACTTTGGTCAACATTAGAAAACATTTGTGGACACGTTATGTGAATATAGGTATGTAATAATTTTGTTTAACTCGAAAAAAGAATGATGAAAAATTCCAGAGGTGTTTGACTAAAAAAAATTTAAATGAAGTTAAAAAATCGTAATTTACGTATAAATGCACGTTATAATTCGTCCCACTAATTTAAAAAGACATGCTTTATAATTTCATGCACGGTTCACTATGTAAGTATAATTATACACATTTTTAATAGTTTGAATAAACTAAAAAAACTAAGAGTCGACCGAATCTAAAAGAAATTACATATTTAAATTCACATTACACTATTGGCCTGCCTAAGGAGTTGAAATCATGTATTATTTATACATTCAGTAGCTGAAACGGAATAGGACAGCAAATACATAATATTATGCCCTACTCGCATATTACGCGTCGAGTGGGTTATTACTTATTAAATTGATCCGAATTTCGGGTACTCCCGAATAGCACCTGACATAGAAATGCAATTATCATTAGAAGATTGGAATCATACTAAAATGGATAATACAATATTATACGACAGCGTAAATGATGATCGTTTGAATTAATGTTATACCTCTGTATTTGGAAGCTGTATGGCCTACGGGCACTGGCACAGAGTATACAGTCCGGCGGCACTCGAGGAGAGGATATAATTTCGTTTTGAGTGTAAAATCAATTGCGAGCAATCACGATTTACGTTTAGGTGCATAATATATAAAATAATGCTTTGTGCTTTGTTACACGCAGTACAGCGACCCCATGCGACCCCATTCAATTGCATTTTTAATTTTTTTAAATTTCGGTGGCGCGGGCGGTCAAGACTTAAATGGTATACGTAGGTACACCAATATTGGTACACGGTTGATACTCGCGCACAAACACAACCATCAAATTGTTATTGAATTGTTTCTAAGGTTGGCACTCTAAGTTCCGTCGTCATTGTTGTTATTATTTATCACATTTTAAGATTATATATAATACGACAATGGTCAACGGCAGTTATATTTTTGGTAACTGTAAAATATTTATAGGGTAGTATTTATACTATTACTGCCTAGTAAATGTATACGTCATGATACAAAGTATTTTATACGAATATCAAAGTATAGGAAAAGACGAAAACCGAAGTTGATTTATTATGTTGTGCTATGTGTTTACGTTATATCGTAAAACTACTATTATTTTCGAAAGACAAACACACATTAAAAGCCGTGTACAAAGGATTTAACCTCTTTCCTCCGAATCTGTTGCCACGGAAACACTTTATACGACGTACGACGGATATAATATACAAAAATTAAAGGACTTGTACTAAAATAAATCTTTTGTTCAAGTCACAAGCTTCGGTGAGATTTATGGCTTTCCATATATGAACAAAACAAATATTACATTGGACTATATACATTATAAAATAAACATTTTCAAATATTCAAGTCCTGGTTAAGGAAATACTAAAATGAAAATGTCAATATCAGATAATTTAAAACGGATCTTTTATAGCTAGTGTTTGAAGTATGAGAAATATTTCAAATGAAATTTGAAGTTGTGAAATATTGGATTTTTATTAATTATTTCATTTTTATTTTTTAAATATTATTTTGTTTTATATTTTTATTATATATAAATTATAATTATAATTTATATTATTTCATGTGAATCGTTAGCAAAAAAACAAAAAACTATGATCTTTATAATATATACCTAAGTACTGGTTTCCTTTTACTGTTTCTTTTTAATATGTATTATGTTTTTTGTTTTATATAATTATAATACATGTTAACATTAATAAGAAACAATGATCTTCATAACATAACATAATTATTACATTATATGATAACACATTATATGATAAACGTTATACCCAAGCGTTTTTTTTAAAATTTATATTCCATTTTTATATTTTTATTTTTATTATGTTATTTTTATATACAATTATACAAATAAATGTCATAAGGATTCTCGATCAAGAAAACTCTGATCTGATTTTTAACATATAACTATATAAGTTACAACGTACATGGTACATATACAATATACCTATCTATTCCTTATTTATTTTACATTTTTACATCAAATAATAGGTACAGCAAAAAAATACAATATTATATTATTATACATTAAAACTAAGAAAAAAATGTGTGTCAATGGCTAATGAGGTATTTAATTTATTTAGATTAATTATTTAATATTTTACATTCAAAACTACAAAAATAATAATAATTGAAATATTTCACGAAATATTTCATTTTTTTAAATTTCATGAAATTTTCAAACACTAATTATAGCTTTAAACAGTTTTATGCTACCTACGAAATTGTCTGAAATAATAATAATAATAATTATTATTTATTGGGCAACCAGTAAACGAGTGCCCCTCAACGAGATTTATTAACTAGTAAATTCATCACTTTCGGGCCTAACACGTAATTTCTAATACAGCTAAACACTCGCTAGTGAAGGTCTGTTCCACGTGTAAAGCTCAAGTACCGACCCCCTAGTATACTAGCATATATTATTGTGTGTGTTGTGTGTATGACATTTTTTTCTGTACATTAAAATACTCTGTTATTATTATACGAATAAATCAAAATACGTATTGCACTTAACCATTGATAATGATCAACAATTATTAATAAAAAATGTAAAACAGAAACAAAATAAAAATGTATACAGTAAATAAAATATATCGGAAATTGTCTTTTCTTACATCTATGTTTTATATTTACTGCAGTAGTTCGTCCCAGCTACAGACCTACAGAATAAATCGGAATCACGAGTTCCAAATTTGTAAATACAATGTAAATATAAATACTATATAATATTGCAATTGGTGTATGCGTGGTCTAATAGACGCAAGTTTGTTAGGCGAACATTCGTTGTTGTCTTTGTGTGGGTGTGTGTGAGTTGGGGGGGGGGGGGTGTCGAGAGGGAGGATTATGTATATAGGTCATCGGAACGAGACTAAATTTATTTTATCAACGATATTGATTTTTGTACGAATATTGTGTTAAGTTTGCCGAACTAGGACCTTTAAACATCCACCGTGTAGACATAAGCGTACAATAGTCATAAATTATAAATAATATAACGCGTTGAATTGGTGTTACAAAAATCAGATAAATCTATCGTTTACCTCATAAACATAAACGATTTTGCACCCATACCCTCTACTGCACCCGTACACGAGATTTAAGTAGGTCGTAACAATAAAAGCATGTGTTACGAGTCACGAGACTAATATAAATAATATTATAATATGAAACAATTAATATATCCATTATTATTGTACCTATAACAGTATTTTACGCGGATCGGTCGGATGTCCTATAATATGTCGATTGTGGATATTATATTATTATTATACGTTAATGAATTGATAACTATTGTCTATTGTTTCATATATCGTCAAGCCCTGACTGACCCGTATGGGATGTAAATGAATACCATGATTCATAGTGTATGGCAATCAAAAAAAGTTGTTGTCATAATATGTATAATAATATATAATATTTAAGAGTAATATCATAATATTATTATGAGTGAGGTGGTAACTGGTAAGGAAAAGGACCAAAAGCGGAATAAAAATATTAGTCGTAACAGTATAACGGCGGCGAAAAGTCTGTTCATGTGTCGGCACATATATAGGTACATAGTACGCACATATATTATTTACAATTAATATTATTGTATGTTTGTCGGTTGATATTAATTTATTATATACGTCGAAGCTTCTGAAAAAACCGTCAGAATTAATAACTCGTGAAAAATAGAACGTGTTCGCTGATCTCTGCAATAAGATATTATTATTATTATCGCGCGGTTTTCCGGCGACGGATCTTTAATTATACAGAAGCCGAGTAGAAAATACTATTATAATATTATGATGGATGTATCTATAGGTACGCGAAAATATCATAATATATTTTTCACCGTCGTCCGAATATTTATCGAGTTTGTGTGGAGCGAAACAATTTTCGGTGATTAAAAAAATAATAATAATAATAATATTATCATTATTAATGATTCCAAAACGACCGGCGGCGACTGCGAACGTCGAAATCTGTTCGGAATATTATGATTTGTCCCTCGCGCGCCTGTTTTAATGCGGTTTTATTTTCACCAGCAGCGCCGTTATAACCGCGTCATCGTCATATCGTTAATGTTACGAATTATAAATATTTATATTATCACTGCGATTGCTCTATAATCCACAACAACTCAACAGATATATTATTATAATATTTATAAAATTGTTGTTTCAAAACGTATATAATATACATATACATATTTATATATATATATATGTGTGTACTAATACCACACTACCACAGGCGTGCGCAGACTTCAATCGCAGATGCAGCACACAACATAAAGCGGTTCATTTTTTAACATTCGGCCGAATTAATTTTGAAAATTATTAACTGGTAGCCTGTAATAATATAGTTCGTAGTCTTAACTAGGTTAGGTACCTGTTTGTTGTATGCTGGTA
The DNA here is from genome assembly GCF_005508785.2 of Acyrthosiphon pisum. Classification (NCBI taxonomy): domain Eukaryota; kingdom Metazoa; phylum Arthropoda; class Insecta; order Hemiptera; family Aphididae; genus Acyrthosiphon; species Acyrthosiphon pisum. Next base: position 146,144,644 of record NC_042494.1, read on the forward strand.
AGCTGGGTATAATATTTGTAAAGATTAAAAAGTAAAAATATAAAAAATAGATTCAGATCATATTTCTACTACTACTATTATATTGAATAATGCATTTTCTTGGCCAGTCGACCAACCGTCGACCGTGTAGATTAAACAGCTACAACTCACACCTCTGCGGCCCAACCAAAAAAATGTTGCACATGCAGCACATGCACTTTCTGCTGCATCCGAGCGCACGCTTATGATGATGTATAGGTACCGTATAACATAATATTATACCTAGACTATAATATAATATAATCGTACTAATAATATTATGTTATACGGTACAACATCATAAGCGCATGAGCACGTGTGCATCAGAAAGTGCAAGTGCAACATTTTTTAGGGGCCATTGTTTGGCATGTGGGTCGCGAAGGTGCAAGTTATATCCGTTTAGTCTACACGGTAGATCGACCAGACTGACCGGGAAAATGTATTACCTATTCAATATAAGTAGATGAAATGAATCTATTTTTTATTCTTTTATTTTTTTATTTTTACAAATACTATACCCATTATACATCCAGGGTCATCATTTGGAATAAAACCGTGAGAGGTAGCGAACATCTTGAATAATATTTTTTAATTCAACTGCATGTGGTTTAATGAAGTTTGGGATCAGTCGGTGGATAAACTAATAAAGTTGGTGCTATTGATACCCCTCGCTACCCCTCATAATGACGCCTATGATATAACGCTTAACGCAGGCAACGATTAACTTAATCAAATCATTCGAATATTTTCCAATCGTACCAATAATGTTATTGTAAAATATTGTTTTCAGACTAGATACAAGAACGACATGGAGCCACTGGGGTTAGTGTGCATGGGATTTGTTTCTTCACTGGTAATTATCAATATCACGGCTATTATGCAGGACACACACACAGACTTATTATTACGCGTTGGCCGTATGGTTTGACAAATAATATTATTTTATTATGTATAATGTACAGGTACAATATTATTATATACGTAGAACTCGTTACGGACGTCTTTTTTATCCAGCGAGTTTCATCATTTTCTCGTTAAAAAATCATTATAATATTATTATTATTATTATTATTATTATTATTATTATTATTATTATTACGTATACCTACCTACTACACTGTGATCATTCGAAACCGATCAATGCTCTCGGTCGTCTTTTTTCCCCTGTGTGTTCGGACAACCAATGACGGATAGTAATGATTTGCAGTGGAAACATAATCTATATATTATTATCTTTATTCACAGCAGCAGCAGCAGCAGTACCTACGCTGCAAAACGCGCCGACGGGATTTATTATTGAATTCGACGATATTATTTATTTTCTAAAAAGAAACAAATTCTGAATGTACGAAGGCGACACGTTTACAATAATATAATATCTAAAATTAGGTACCATTCACTGCAGTCGGACATTGAACACGAGACACGCGGCTTTCGAACCTAGCGTTTTTTTTTTGTTGTTAGCTTTATCTCGTTCTAATAAGCGATGCTCGTTATAGTGATTACTGCTGTACAGTATACCTATAAAAAAAGAAAAACGTCTTTTCGCGCGAACGTATTTTATTACACCATTATAGGTATTATTTTGTGCGTAATAGAAATTATGAACTTTTTTTTTCTTTTTCAAAAAATATATTTACCCGAGTAAATTAAAGCTATACGATGTAGTGAAAATAAATTATATTAGTCGGTTGACTTTACAAGTTGGTTCACAGGGTGTCTCTCGATGATTCGCTGATGTAAATGAGTTGGGTCCTCCCCTCATTCCGCGGCCCTTTAAAACGGCGAATCTCATCGGGACACCCTGTACACACATAATATATAATGTTTAAACACTTTGCACACTGCAGTCTCCCTCGTCTGGTATATATAAATTATTATTACAACGTTTAAGTTTATTTTCCAAACGATTACCTATGGGTGCAGTGATGTGACAGAAACTGGGCCTTTTGGCTAAATTGTCTCAGGGGAACCGTCACAGCGTACGCTCGTTATATACTAAATACATATAAACATATATAATGCAGAGAATGTTAACGGTTTTCGGCTTCTGTTTATAAACAACTGAATTTTACGGCTAAAAAAGGAACACTGTACAAATAAACATCGCAAAAATTGCATAAAAGTACACAAAACAAATATAAACTTACACGGCGTGGTAAAGTTAAATCATAATATACTATTATATATTGTTATTTTATTAAACTTTTGTTAATAAGTCAACACTGTCATCGTTACCCAAAAAACATGATTTTACATATGACATTATTATTAACATATCGTAATTCTTTTTATTTTTGACCCAGTTTAGAGTTACACCATTTAATACCTACTATTATGACAGCGTTTTAAATTCTGGTGATTTATTTGGGGTTTACCTACTACACATTTGGCATAGTAATTCTATTATAATCTACTACTTATTAGTTTAAAGTATAAATTATTATACTTTATTAGTTACTACTTAGTAGTTGTGACCGACGCCTTATAACACTTGTCACCATAAATTATATAGGTATATATCATTGGCTTGCAATGTTCAAATATTATTTAGGATAAATGGAAAAATGATATGATAAGAACCAATAATTGTGGGTTGAGAAACTTGCAGGTCATATTATAAAGAATGAAATTTAATATGTCGTTGAAACCACATTTCCACTAAGACGAGGGTTGCGACTGCAGTTTTCCCTTTAACCATCGATATCCGATAATATTCATAATAATATAGGTGTTAACCTATGTCAATATTATTCGAAGGACCGATTGGTTTCCTCATAGGTTTGCCAAGACATTTTCGCAAATGGTTTATACCGCGTTTAGAACATTGGTATAATATATATCTACACACCGGCAGATGGTTTTTCACGATCGTTATGCGGTCTGCTGCCATATACACTCAATGTAATATTATGTAAATGCAATAGACACACAGCAAAGTAGAATATATTGGCGGAGGGAAATTGTGTACGTTTTAACGGTATATTACGTAGGTTCCTCCTATATAATATTGTATGTGCATATTATTACAATTTCCTAACGTGTGCGAATAAATATTGAATTTTGGTGGCCGAGGGTATAGGTAGTCGACGAACCCGATGTCAATAAAAATCGAAAAATATTGTGCGTACCACGTGTGTATATTTTATGTATAATATATATATATATATATATATATGTATTATATTGCAGCGAGGTGAAATTAACGAAAAACCAAAAGAGCTGACTACGATGAATATTATGATAATATATACGATATATGATATACGCGGTAATGAAATTACCGACCGTTGTATACCACGAGAGGTCAAAGAGTGTTGTTATATTTTCTCCGGTAAAATAAAACGGTAATTATAATTTATGACCTCCGTGGATGAGCATTATATATATTATATACATATAATAAATATAATATATATATGAAGTCGTGTTTATTGTTGTCCGTCTGACGGCGTTTATGTAATTAATAATTATTATTACTGCAGTATCATAATATACTATAATATTATAATACACGTGCAGTACGCGAAAAATAAACCGTAACGCTTGTGTTACAGTAAATTGTGACTTATGTATGAAATGTACGCACACACACACACACACACACACACACACACACACACACACACACACACACTATACACACATCTCATAATAATAATAATATTATTATTATTATAGGTATGTAATGAACGGCGGCGTTTCCAGGTCAGTGAGCCGTCCCGCAAACGGTCTCTTTACCGTCTGGTGGTTGAAGCTGTGACTCTATAGACAACAACGTTTATTATTGTTGTGCAGACCTCCTCTCTACACGATAATATAATATTACCATTAAAACATCGTATGACCGGGAAAGAGGAGTTGCGCTACTTCCAGATGAGATGGCGGCGGTTCACGTGCAAATGTGAAATGTACATAAACTACATTATGTATACGTGTGTGTTTAAGTATTTACTTCGCGGGACGTTTGCAGACTTCGGCATTTTGCCACACGGTTTTACGGTGAGCCGAGCGCCTGCTTATAAGTTATAACGAATTGCGGAAATTCGTTTTGTGTTATACATTATATAATATTAAAATCATAATAATATTATGTACAACGATCTGTGTTATGTATAATGCTAATTGCTAGCTGAGTCCGCGCACTTCGTCACCTGTAAAAAATGACATCTCTAAAAAAAATTGTGATTGTTCAATTCCTTTTGAGTGTAACTCGCTGTGAGTGCAACTCGACCACCTAGGTAGGAAATGTGCGAAAATTCGATTTGATGCATGCTTGCACCTCATCTTCCCGATTTACCAATGTCAACCAATATACAAAAAAAATAAATACTAATTACTACTATAACTACTTAATTCTACAACCAATTCTGTGACCTTACAATAAACAAAAATACATTACGATTTAGTTTATTTTTTGCTGGACAGATGGTGCCACTGTTATATTTTTGCCATCCAGATGTAGTAGGACCATCATCTCATCTCTGCAACTTTATCGAACTAAATCTATGCTCTGTAATGTCGCCTTTAATTTAAAAAAAAAAAACTGCATGACGATTGAACAAGTAGTTTTGGAGCAAAGATTTCCATTATCACATTTATATAATACATATATAGATGGATAATGTATATTGTGAGTATGAGTGACGTTTCCGACATAGTTTTTGAAAATCTATAAATCGCGTATAGTCATAATACCTATACACACGTTTTTGCCAAAATGAGGAGACGTCGTGCGAAACGTCAGACGACCCTCTCCGGCTGTATGTGACACGCGGGCGAGAGCCGATGCGATAACGTTTTTCTCTCATAGAATGTATGCGACGATATTATTATAATACTGTCGGGCAACCGTGTATCCGGTAGTTGTATTGTGTATACTCGTGTTGTATTATTGTCATACATATACATGCGATAATAATATATTATTTGTGTACACGTTATTATATACCTATAGCGATATCTGCGGAATGCGTGTTTGTGCGCACTTAAATGTGAATAAGGTATATGTAGGCGTCTATTATTATGTTGATATTATGTGGGTGTACGGTGTGCCTACCTATATAATATAATATATATGGATACTGTCTCGCTGGAGTTTCTCGCAATACGATTCCATTATACTTAGGTAATCTATAATATATAGAATAATATCCCGTTAAACATGATAATAATAATATTATATTATATGAACACCGCCGATTAGAGCAAAAATAAATGCTATCAAGTCGATTTCTTTCAGCTCGTCGCGATGTGTGCTCATCCGTATTACAGTACTACAGTATAAATAAGCTGCGTATAATATTTAAATATATATACCTATTATAATATATATTAGTGCTCGAGTACACTGCGCAAGGGTCATGATTGCAGTTTTCTATATTTACTTTATCGTTATATACCTGTATTATTACATAAATCCCATCGCTCATGATATTATGATAATAATAATGATATGTACCTATATATGCACTAAAAAGCGACTCGCGACAGAGCGTCCCACAGCATGTTTGTACCGCACATTCAATACCGAAGTTTTTTCTGATTAATTTTTTTAGCGATTAGGATTTTTTTCCAGATAAAGATTTTACAAAGGTTATGTGTACTGTGCTTTTTTTTTAAAAATGTATTCGACGCTGCAGTCGATTGTAATTGCGAGTGTTTTATCAAAACGATTTGCGAATCTAGCTGCGGTCCTACATTAAATATTATAATACCTAAGTGTATACGAAACTAGCATTTGTGCGTGTTTGATTTATAAAACTGTTTGTTCAAAAATTATTAGAAGCTGTTTAGGAAATCAAACATTTTATCAACAACGATTTGTATTCGCGTTTTAATTTTTTATACTCGACATAATATTGCTTATATGTGAACGGCCTATAGAAAAACGTGCTAATCGGTGCAATGACGTGTGACGTGACATACGTGACAAAAGAATTCACGGCATTTTTAAATTCGCAGTACTTGACCTTTGATGGGAAGCTAATAGAAAAAACTAGTCATTCCGAGGAAATCACCGACGGGGAATTTTGTGAGTGGCGGGAAAATCTTCTACCACGCGTATAATACGAGAGCGTCAGAAAAGCTGAAAAAAACTTTTATCACATAATCTATTGTAAAACAATAATCGAGTTTTTATAAAATATATACATCATATATTCATTCATTCCCATGATATTTCCACATTCTACCTAACCCAGTAGTATATATTTTTTTTCATAGCAATTTCTAGTCATAAAACATGATGTCTGTTTCAAATAACTTTGTAGGCACCTATATATACCTATTACCTATACTGTTTATTCATTTTGATTTGTGCTGCAAATAGTACACATTTTATTTTATATATATTTTGTTTTTAGAATAATCAATGTATAACAAGACGTTTTTCCAAGAGGTATTTATGTAGTTACTCTCATTTTGTCACAATTTTATTTTTGTCCGATTTTATCGATTTTTGAAAAATTCCTAGTAATCAAAAAAAAATTGTTCTACTGTGTACGGTTTTCATTCCACACAGGCGTTGCATACAATTTGCATGCTATTCTACTGTCTCAAAAAGTCACAACGGGTATCATATAAATCTATAATATATGCAATAGCTATCCTTTATCGTTCCACTCAGAATACAAAACCAAGACACGGACAATATTGGGACAAGAATGCCATAATATATTATTGCCTATATAATTGTCCCGCCACGACAATCGCCTTATTTCACGTTTGATTTTAATAGCATAATAATATTGAGTTGTATCTTATTATATGCATATAAAATACGTGCGCTGGACTCGATTCGTTGTCATACCATAATATACATTATACCTAAAGAGATTCGAATTTATTATGCGTTTGCGCAAATGAAACATATCATATAAAGCTGGTACACAACGTTGTGAATTTAGGACGAACGTTTAGAACTTGATAAATACAATCACATAAAATATCTCGTTTGTTCAAAATCTGCTTTTTATGGTTCTGAGACTATAGGTTTATAGTATTTTATTACAATAATATAAACGAATATATACGTCGTATATATATATAGAGGTGCGTATACCAATATATAAAGTAGCATTCCTCGAGCCCGTCAAGGTACCAACTCTCTGCTCGTTGATTTTTTAATTAATGAATTGCAATATATCTTTCAACGTTTTATCGATTTTTCGTTCGCATTGTGTTATAGGTAGGTATAATATATTATTACGTGACATTAAATTATTCGAAAGTATTTGTTTATATATTAAATTCAGTTTATTTCAACTCCAATTTCGATTGACGTATTGTACAGTCTGTGTAACCAAGTATAATAGGTATAAGTAAGTTTAGTTCGAAAAAATGTGTTTTGTTTTGTTTTTCCTTGAAAACCCAAATGCGTTTATCTTTATTGACTATTTGAGTACATTTAAAAACTATATTATACCGAGCGTTTTATCAACATATTTATATCGAAACTTCACGATTTTTGCGCATTATTTGTTACGGTGTTTTACAAATTCAAAAATTTTATATTTTAACATTTATACCTCTCACAACGTGTTAAATTTGTTATTTTAGTGTTATAATATTCTCCGTTATGTTAATATAATAATATAGGTAATCACGTCATTAGAACTGCAATAAATACTGGCAGATAGAGAATATGGAGAGAATATTAGAGAACATTTTTAAATTATAATATTTTACATAAGTAAATTTTTCCAGTGTCAAAGCAAACAAGTAACAACACAAGATTGATGCTGCTAAACGCGAATTTGTTGTGATGCGCATCAGGGAGATAAAACAAATAGTGATCTGAGCTCCGAGGTACTATTAATAAAATATCGAGTCGATCATTGTTCATAATAAAACAAAATACATAGAACAACGGCTGCAGTACATCATCATCATCATCATCATCATCATCATCATTACCGTCGAGGCGTCGCCTTTTTCACATTTGGACGTGAAAATCTAATGGTGTAAAAACGCTTTTTTATATGGAAAATCGAGGGTCGTGTGCAGTGCACGTTCACGAGAGAAGCCAGAAGCATATAGCATTATTATTATTTTTTGATTTTTTGCGTCCTTCTTACGGAACACTGAAAAAATACGTATAATCTACGAGTAAAATATTAATGGACGCTTTTATTTATTTAAATTATTTACATCGCCGACGACAGTCAAAATATTATTTAAGCGAATCTGACGTGTATTAATTTTATTATAATAATAATAATAATAAATTATATTTTCAGTACGAACAATAATATTGTAAAATGTAATACCTACTGGTCGATAAGTTGATTAGAAATCGCCAGCCGATTAAGTATAATTTATGCGGAAAAACTATAGATATTTTATAGGTTAATTGACCCATGTATATAGTTCAATAATAATATACAGAATAATATTATAATAATATGACAATCGTCGTTAATATTCTATTCAATATAAATTATTAATGAAAAAATAAATGTTACCGTCAATCGTTATTCCTTAATCATTATTATTTATTAAGTGAGACCATATTATTGTAAAATGTGGTAAAATAGGTACACATTTACGTCATCCATTGTTATTATAACATTATTATGACGTACGTTGCGCCAGCCCCCCCACGAATTT
>NC_042494.1:146153321-146164229 GCF_005508785.2 Acyrthosiphon pisum
GCGTGTGTACGTCATGTGAAATATGTCAACTACAGTTTTGCGTGTTTGTTTATATTTCACCGGTAATAATAATTATCAGTCCTGTAAAGAATACTTTTAAAAAGTACTTGAGTAAATACTCAAATACATTTTTTTAAAAGTATTTAAGACACTACTCAAATACTTTAATTGTATAGTATTTCAAATACTACTCAAATACTTTTGGTTTTTTAAGTGGGTTTGTAATTTTCGTAATATAAACACATAGGTAGTAGGTTATCTAATAGTTATCTAAAAGTTTAAATGGAATATTGTTATTCAATAACTATTTTTAGAAATCTGGTTTTCACAAATCTTCGGGCTTCAGCTAACACTGAAATACAGAATATTAAATAAAACTATTATTCAATTATTGTAGTTGACAATGATATTTTTCCAACCAATTATTTCGAATAAAAATAAAATGTTTGAAATAAAAAGTATTAATAATACCAAAGTATTCAATACCTAAAAGTATTTTATACAAAAAAAAGTATATATAGCCAATACCATTCAAAATTCACCATGCTGAAAGTATTTAAAAATTTATTCAATACTTGAAAAAGTATTTGAATACTTTTACTCAAATATTTTACATGACTGATAATTATACACATTTTATTAGTCTCTCCAGCGGGGCTCCCGAAATTATTGCTATTCCGACGACGATATTTTTACAGCCTTTTCTCATTAAGTTAACGTTTGTACAATAATAATAATAATAATTATTCCACCCGCATAATCATATTTTCATTAATTATTCGTATTGTGTGAATTTTGAATAAGTTTTGTCGAGCACTTAAAATGTACAATACCCACCAACCAATCCGTCGCCGGCGCGCGCAAAGAACTTTAATAGTTTGATATGTGTATACTTGCTACTAGTTGCTAGTTGCTGTAAGTAGCAGAACTTATCAGTTATCATAATATAAAATGTAAGAAATGAATAATTATAATTGAACCTCCGTCTTAATGTAATACATATATATATGATGATCCATTTACCGCATGCCACTCATTATATTTCAGAAAACTGCATCAACGTTTATAACTTCATAAATAATTTCAAGTGGTTAAAAACTATTTTTATCATTTTTTATATTTTTTACTCTTTTGAAAGACATCATTTATAATACCTATTTAAAGTTTTGATGAGCGTGTAGTAGACCAACATTTTGTGGAGTACGGTACCCCTCCACTCTGCTCATCTAAGCTTTAAACACTTGCCACAATAAGATAATACATCAAATGCAATCCAAAAAATATTATGCTTTGTAATAAATAACTAATAAGTGAAACACTTGTTGTCATTTGTCATTGAAAAGAGTATAGAAAAACTTTAAAAATGATAACGATACAATTTTTTTTTCCAAAAATACGACTTCTAAAAAATATATTCAAAAACGTTAATGGTTTTTGAAATATTGAATGTCATACATTCTTACGTTAAATGGTTCATCTGGTATAATAATATATATGTAATTATGGTCCTCAGGCGCGCAATCGTATTAGTTTGTAAACGCAAACTATACAATTAATGCAATATATTCCAATTTGTAATCTCTTTTGTACAACAATTTTCCGCACGCCGCAGAGTTGGTACAATAATATGTCTTCGAACATTCGTCAAAGCCGGCACAAAAAGATTCTATAACTTAATTTTCGATTGCATTGGAATAATAATAATACAATTATGGGAACGCGTTTGAACGTCGGGGAAAATTGTAATCAGCTCTACAGCGTTTCTCTCGAGTCATCAAAGCGTATATCGCTGTTGGTGCTATCGCATATCGATTAAAACCGATGTCATAATATTACGATTTAGAGGCATGATGGCCGCGCAACGGATGCAAAAATATTTTAGATGCCCTCTTCCAGTTGACCTAGTACTTGTGTGAAAATTAGCCCCTCCCCCTCCCCAATATTAGTTGATATCAATATCCTCCAATTTTTTGTTTGTCTATGTCCTCGTAGATGGAGTTTGTAAAATCATAGAATGATAAAAATACTTATGTAAATCTCAAGTATAGGTAAAAATATAGTCAATAATGGAAAATATCTCAAAACTCACTTGAATATAATAATAAAATTCAAATTAAATGTTCTTATAGCACTTATAATAAAATTATAACTTGAGTTACTTTATCAAATGTTTTCATCGAAGCCAAAATCAACAAATTTTTCTTATACTTCCAAGTTGCAATATATTATTAGGTATGTAATTAATAAAATTTACAAATATTAAATTTAAATCAGCAAATATTTTTTTTTGCCCTGCTATTGGTACATTTATTTATTATTAAGTTGATGTCTAACACCCCGTTTTAAAAATATTATTATTTATCATATTACTTTGTGATAAGTTAGAAAAAAAATTAATTATTATTGTCTACTATACTTTTGAAATACGTTACACGCGTACTTACACTCATCGTATTATTATTATTATTAATATAAATGTTGCAGGAATTGTCGGGAACAATTTATTTTTGAAATACACAATTTGTCTGAAACGTCATAACTATAAATAATGCTTTGTGTGGTAAAAAATAATATAGGAAAAAAATGTTTACGATATAACCCGAGGCCTGGGTAGGTATAAAAAATATGATGTCCTATGGTTGCGGCACAACATCAAACTACAGCAAAGGTAAACGCAATCGTGACGCATTTATGGAAAATGTGAATACGCAATTATTACAGTTTTTGTATAATATTATTATTATCATCGCACATAACTATTGAAATGACTTTTATCGAGTGCTAGGTACATATTTTAAATCATATTATACAAGTTCTTATAACGAGTTTTCGACTTGAGGTAATGCAAATCGGAAAACTGCACCACGTACGATTGCCGGCGAGATGTGGCTTGCAATTTTCTGAAATTGTGAAAATCAGATTTCAAACGACGTGACTGTGTGAAATGGAAACCATAAATGTATAGATAGGTAACCAATATAATATATCCGTGGCGTGGCGTGAAAAATGTGAAATACGGTAGGTAACAGCGGTATCACGGGTTGGTGTCCTTTGTAGGGATGTGATGGTTATCCTGCATCAGCTGATTTTGGTTGGTCATATGTGCAATTTGAGGGGAGGAACGTTAGGTGATACATGTATCCAATTAGTTGTTACTGTAAAAAATTACTATGTTTCATCAGTAGTGAGATGGATGGTAAAAATTAGCTTCGGGTTGCTAACGTTTTTCAATTAGTTGTTACTGTAAAAATGTCTATGTTTTATCAGTAGAGAGATGGATTTAAAAATTAACTCCTAGTTGCTAACGTTTTTAATACGTTTTTTTTTTAACGTTTTAATACGTGGTGAGTATTTATTACAGAAAAAATACCGCCTGGGCGAATAAATATTATGAATAGGATTAATACTTTATACGTAAGCTAATTAGTATATTGTACAATAATGTACCTATATAGATTGTCCATTGAAAAATTGTCACATACAAAATACATAATAAATAATTAATAATGAAATTTTAAACATATATTGATATAGTAATATAATATAATATACAGTCAACACTTACAACAATTTTGCAATTATTAAACAAAGTCATATACGATATATACATAATAGAAATAATAAATGATGAACCCTAGTTTTAAATATGTTCGCATCAAAGCCGCCATGCTTTTACTTTAGCAGGTAAAAATAATTACACTCGCCCAAACAGATTATTAATAATTGTTTGGTAAAATTAATACCTCCAAACGATCAAACGACCACCGCCACCCCTTCCCCTTTGGCTTTTATTCCCCATACTTTTTTACATATTATATAGGTACACTTAAAACATTATTAATAATGTCATACAGAAATTGTTTAGGAACTATTTATTTTTCGAAATAACGATAATATGATTCACGTCGTAATAACTTTTTTTTTCATCAATATTTGTTTATATTTAGTTAAAAACGCGAACGATATACAATTCTAGGGACTTGGTCATAATATTATTCTTTTAATGCCCACCGTGGTTTTTTTTAGCACCACCTGCAGCACCCTATACTGCCCGATAGTCGCGGCATTGGATTAAAACACACCCTGCGAGTCGCACACGATATAATAATAGATGATTAATGAGATTATAAGAAATCGAAAATGTTTCGATCCATCACTTCTCCAGCGTTCTAAAAAAACGAATTTTTACCATCAACCTTGGGTCGATACTCGATTGTATAAATAATATATATATATAGTATAATAATATTATTTAATATTACGTCAAGTCGTCAATACCTAAATATATTATTGTTTTCAAACACGTGCGTGCTTCCCAGTCTTAGATGTTTTGACAAATGCATTTGGGACACTGTAACTCAACACATATGACCCCATTAACTGTAATAGAATATTGTGTTTTCCAGAGCACTTAGGGAATTGTATTCGTCTCGGGTTTCTAACACACACGTTTCCGTAATGCATGCGAATTTGTATTAAAACTTCGACGTCCCCCGAACGCGTAACCGTTTCGCGTGTGGAGGTACCGACTAGAATATTTGTATTATTATAATTATCGTTATTTATATATAATATAGGGCGCCTGGAGGTGTTTATTATAATATTATAACATCCGTATGATAACATGCATCATGACGTATTAACAGAGACTATATTATATCGGTGGTTTTTCAATCGACTTAATTGCACATTTCTCTGTAACTTTTCTCGTATAGCTCAAATACTTAATTATATCGCATCCTCGTGCTATGATTTTCCGTAAAAAAAAAATACTATTAACAATCATCGAAATCGATTGACGAACACGCGATATATTGTAAGACTACGCACGCGTATACCTAAACCTACACATCGATATAACGGTCCAAAAATTTCAGAGTTTTGCACACCTATTATAATAATATTATTATCACGAGAATATAGCGTCTAACACGCGCACAATATAATATAATGGCATATTATTATGATAATATATCATTATATTATTATTATTTTACTATAATATACCACTGTTTACGTCTCGCACGCGGGTTAAACGGAGAACGCCCATTAATAATATTATCATTATTATAATATTGTACGACGAGGCACGTATATTATATATTTTCAAAGTTCATTTTTACAAAGCAGCCTTGTCAACTGTTAATACCCGACTGAAAGTCTGCTGTATTATTATATTATTCTTTCTGCAGACTTGTGTATACATGTATATATAGTATACAATAATATTATATAAGCGTATTGTTTTATTATATGTCGTCACGGCGTGTACGAGGGAGTTATTACCGGAAGAAAAACACATTTTCCACCTAGGATTAAGCACGTATTATATATAATAATAATATACTTTTGTAAGACATTGCAAATGTATAAAAGGGAAAATTCAAAATAATATACATTAAAGTATCATCCGACGCCGTGTTATACACCTATATATTATTATTATGTTCTGCGCAGCATTTAGTTGGCAGCTGCTAAAGTTTAAAAAGAAAAATATGTATAATATATATATATATATATACGTATGTATATAGGTACGACAGGTCGTCATCGCTAAAATGTTTTGAAATATGATCAGGTATTATATTACATAATATTGTATAATATATTATGTACCTCATCTTCGGTTCGATAAAATTCGAGACACGGACGCGTTGATAGCGTTGACGCGGGAAAAAAATTGTATTTTATGCGAAAGCACTTTTGTTAAAATGCTCGTAGGTAACAAATGAGCAAACGTCGTATCGAGTCAAACGACGCATATAAATATAAATTTTATTATTCTCTCTCGCGAAAACGGGACCAGCAATAGTATAAAGTATAATATAATAATAATAATCTCTCTTATTATTATCTATATAATTTAACAGCTGAACTACGCATTATAGATTGTTTTCGAACAAAATACGGTTAAACGTTACGATTTTCAAGTTTTGGTCGGCATAAGATTTAGTTCGTACAAGCGTGCAGGCGAATGTAAGCCGACCGTTTTGACTGACTTTTGGCGCAGTTTCATAATATTATTTTGAATTTTGGTGGAACAGTACACCGGTTAAGGCAACATAAAAGGTAAAATATTATATTCGTGCATACCCTCCTCCTCTCAACACGACTACTCGCCCACAACTACAGTGGTTAATCTGTTTTAAATACGTATATAAATATATGTGACTAATGGCCGTTTATATTATATTACACTGCAGCAGTGCAGAGTAAACGTTTCTACGATGACATTTTTTGGAATATGTAATATAATAATAGTTATGTATAAATTTAGTTATAATTATTCCGAGTTTTTTTCTAACGTTTCATAAAAGTTTATTTTTTTTCGTACTAAATCATTTTAAGAGCATATGAGCCATTAAAGACAAAACATATTAATTTCATATTTAAACTTCAAACGTATATTTCGTCAAAAAAATTTAATAATGAAACATTTTTTGCTTTTCTATAGTTTTTTTTTTATCATGAATACAAAATACTGTGAATTAAAATTTTGAAGAATATGTTTTTTTCAAAGGTTATTTCACTTAAAAATATTTTTAAAACTACGTATTTTACTATAATGTTCTTGTTTGCCTATATTGAAATAACCACAGAACATCTACCACTCTATGTCCATTGTCCGTATATCGTGGAGTTCAGTGGTGGTTTTACGGGCTGGGTGACATAATAATGGATTCCATAATATTATTTAAGTACAAAGTATGTGTATATAGCACATTGAATTACTTCTCAAATAGGTACCATCAACGAAAAAAAAGTAAAGTGTGTATAATATGTAAATGCAAAATATTTTCTCGCTCTCCCATTCTTAGGACGTGTCAAGAACCTCTCCTGGAGTGTATACCTATATTATATAATAATATGAACCAATAATATTTCGTAAAAGTTTGGAAAATTAAATAATAATGTAAAAAAAAAATCACAATTCTTTGGTTACCTTGCTCATTTCAGAAGCCCGAATGATTGATCATATTTTTATTGCGTTGTAATAATATTGTGCTGTAAATTTAAATTCGTGGTATTTGTGTCTAACGGCGAATAAATGTATAAAAGAAAAATATTAAATATAACGAGTTTGTATTGTATTCCTTAGGAATAATGCTCGAATGTCTGAAATCGAAAATGTCGGTTAGGTTGAATGCTTATTCGTTTTTATTCAGTTATGTATAAATATTAAGCATATTATATATATATATATATATTGTGCGATGGTGTCTGCAGTTGTAACTTATAATATTATAATGATATATTATGCGTCGTCCAGTAGGTATATTATGAAAATATTTAAGTGCATTGAAAATCCTGCGGGGGGCGATAAAATGTACGTGTTCCAGGTTCCTATATTAATAATAATAACGCGACGGTTATACCTGTTGATGTAACCGTCTTTTGTGGAATTTCTCCGAAGGTTGTACGTATTATATCGCCATTCAAAGGCACGCAACTTACTGCTATTATTATTATATATTATAGTCCCCGCGCAGCTGAATGGGAATATAAGTAACAATAATATAATGATGATAATAAAAAAAATAAAATATGTCTACAATAATAATATAATAATGTAAGGGTGGAATAAATCGTTTTTCAGGGGTTGTGAGTGCGTGTCTTACCGGCGGCAACAGCAGCAGTGGCGAAGCTGCGACGGATATAATACACACGACCAGGTAGTTCGTCCGAATCATCACGATTCTCCTTCAGGTATGTGTATTATTATGATATCTTCGACACGTACTCTTTATTATTATTATTATATGTTTGTGTGAGTAAAGAATGTGCGCAGTGGTATGATTGCAGCGAGTCGCCCGACGATTCGAATGTCCGTACACAGACTGAATAGATAGTATGAAGGCCGGTGTACGATGTAACAACATTTTTGAGTCAAATGGACAAAAAAAAAGAAACGAATTAATTTCGATACGAAAAACCACGCGTGTACACTAGATTAGATACAATTGTCTTCGTCCCTACACTTATTCGTACCTGCAGCACTATACAATATAATGTATTATGATATTATATAATAACGTTACAATATTATAATGTCCATCGCGTCCCTACATTATGATATTATACACCTCGCATTGTTCGTCGTTATCTACCCCTGCGGTTAGCCTCGTGCGTTGCTCCAGTTTGTTTATTTTTATTTCTTAACTACGGCGTAGGTAGGTCGTGTAGGTATACGATAGATACATAATAACATTGTTATAATATTGTATGCACTCGCTGCTGTTATATTATATTATTATATATAAAGCAGCTAGCACGTCATGTGCGGGTGGGAATTCCTGCCGATTGGAATTGCGATATTATAATACATATTATATTCTGTGATATTATGTACCTACCTACATTACACATTTATATCTAAACATAAATAGGCAGTGGCGTTATTTCGGTTTTTGAGAGAGAGAGGCAAAATATTTGACCAGCCCTTAATAAAACTGAAAGAGAACCTAACAATTACATTACAATTATTGCATTTTTATCTCAATACAAATAGCCTTCTTACACAATTTTATACTTACTAGTTGGTATTATAAGCATAAAAACCCCATTTTTTTGGGATAACAATGACTAAATAATTAATACATATATAGAGCGATATATCTAAATATATTACCTATTAGCTATGAAGGCCCAAAACTAGCCCATCCCGACCCGACGTCGGCCAGCTAATGACAAGGGGGGAATTCCCACCCTAGCCCTCCCACCCCAAATGACACAACTGCATATTATAGGTATGCACAACAATAACGATAATAATGGTAATAACAAAACGCGCATCGGAAACGACCTGCAGAGAAATCTGCTTAGGGACGACGACCAGTCTATTCGTATATTATAATAATACGTAGGTAATAATAATTATTTTAATTGATCACCGGAAGCCGATCTACGTATAGGTCATATCGTCGAGATGTTGACACATTTATTATCCGAAATAGGCAGTGCGCAGCAGAGTGTCGTTTCAGGAATCCGCGCTTGTGCTGTGTGAATACAGAATAGAGATCAAACACGACCGTAAATAGTATAGGTATATATACCCAATACCCATATATTATTATATGTGTGTTTAGACTATTATTTATACAATAATGTAATATATTATCGAGTACATAGAAGGAGGAGGAGGAGGAGCAGCAACAGCAGTAACAGTAGTAGTGACGGTCATTAGCAGTATATAACATCAGTACTATAATACTAGTACAGACTGCATATGTACCTATCTATATGTAATATGTATCTATCTATATATATAATATATATATATATATGTAGAGTATATGATATGATATAGGTATATAACATAGGTATAATAATATGAATGCGTTTCAATGACCGTAAATGTAATGTGTTTGCAATGGTATATTATGTTATATCGTGTATGTATGTGTGTGTGGTCCGAGCGGAGCCCCTTCCGAACCCCCTCCCCCAGGGCACGCAAGCACAAACACACATTACATGGTTTTTGTCTAGCGGTAATAATATATTATATATATACGCACATTACGCACACGCGTTTTTTTTTTGCGTCTAAAGTTCGTGTGCGGCAAGTTTTGGAAAACCGCAATATTCGAAAGATCCGCTGTAGTACACAGCATACGTATGCGAGTATAATATATATAGTAGTTTCAGTAATAGCGACCAGTTTAGAAATAGTACTATGGTGATCGTTGTGTGTGGATTTCTCTTAATTACACACGCAGCAGCTGTTGTTATACGATTTCGAACGCCATAAATAACCGGACGCGCACCGGAAGTGTGGTTTTTTTTTTTTGTTTCCCTCGGCGCGTTAAATTTAATTTTTGCGATTGTCGCGCACGAAAGAGATTTGCCTCGGTGGCAAGGACTCGGCGCGAAAAGCTCATAACCATAATGATAATAACAATGATAATAATAACAATAATAATAGGGGACCGCGCGCGCCTTTGTACAAATAAATTATACAACTCGACTTTATATTTGTATTAAAATACTATCGCCCGGGATAAAAACCGTTGAGAAGCGCTCTAATTATTGTCGGTCAGACACAATATTACCATATATATTATGGTCATAACGTGTATGCATTCGTACGAGTATTATATTATATTATTGTGATGGAATAAATGTATAATAATTAATGAATAATATTTATACATCGCTTTCGTTGAAGAGTGCATAATACTTATTAATACGTGTCAGTGGCGTATTTAGAAATTTGTTATGGGGAGGGTCCAGATAATTTTCAGAAAACAGAGCCGTGGGGGGGGGGGCAAAGCCTCCCACACCACCCAATTACTCTTTATTAAATAAATATACCATATTTATAAGACGATTTAAAATTTTCGAGTTTTTAATTGGTATTAAATAATAATATGTACAAAACAAATTTAAAAAAGCAGGTAAGAGGATGTTGCTCTACTGTACAGTAGGTTACAAGTGGGTCAATGTATGATGGATTGTATTACACTTGAATTCAATGATATAATAATATCATTGTAAAAGGAAAACGATTCTGAGCGGAGATAGTTTGTCAGTCTGGATATTTTATATTGTTATTATTTATTATAGCCCGTAAGTTGAATTAATATTGAAATTAATTTTTTGTTTATATTCTTTATTTTTTTTATTGTCTTTGATGATAAACAATGGGTTAGAAATTAAAATCCCATTTTTAGAGGTGTTTTGTAATTTGTCGGTGGTTTTTCCCGTGACATTAAATAACTTGAGAAAATCAAAAAATGACCTGCTTAAAGTACCATCTTAATCCAATTTGCTAAAAGATAAGATAGGTACTACATATTGAAATCAAAGCACTCCTTCTGGTAGACAATCTGTATACAGGATAAAAAAAAAAAATAAACACCATTGTAAAACCACTAGCTTCATCGCTCCGCTCAGAATCTAATATAGTTA
>NC_042494.1:146164828-146172736 GCF_005508785.2 Acyrthosiphon pisum
TCGTATCGTGTAATAAAATTTGTTTTCCTTAATCATGTAAAAACACAACATTTAACACGAGTCAATGGATGGGGGGGGTGGACCCCATGGACCCCCCATAAATACGCCACTGATACGTGTGTACCACTGTTTGTTTCACGTAGCTTTTTCGACGAGCGACATATAATAATCGTTTTTTTTTTACTTTACGTTCCTATATAATATTATGTCTGCCTGACAACAATAAAATAAAAAAATGTTTAGCAAATAAAATTAAGTAAGTATTGACTTAGTCGTAACGCGACGGTGAATACAACATATGTATAAAGTATTATAATTATTGCAGTGTATGCGCATTTTATATAATATGAACGTTAAATAATGAGCAAACAGTGCTGTATAATATATACTAATACCTACCTATATATACTCAAATACTTTTTAATAAAGAGCTATACAATTCAGTATTAACAGTATTCGAAAAAGATGCGTACAGACTATAACGTTGTACAGTATACACACCAGCTATACATAGGTATATAGGCCAGCTTGTATAGGATTAATAATGTATTGTTTGTAAAAGCAAAACGAAACTTTTTTTTTTGAATAACTTATCATTGTTGTAGTTACTTTAATATTTATTACCGTTCGACGTTATGATTTGAAACTTAATTACAAATTGCACAATATATTGGAGAGTTCAATGCGATTTTCTGCTGTTGTTTAAGAAATGAAAAAGCTTAAAAATTTCATCCACATTCACGAAAGCGTTTTCTTTTTATATATATATATATATTTATATGTATTATAAACATAGCGTGAACAATGAAATACTTTTATTATGGTTTTTAAGTATACTTTTATGTTTGTATAAAAATTGCAATTACTATGTTGAAAAAATGAAATAATAATACTGCAGGTAAGAGTAAGTAGTCTACAAAACTCATTGTATTATCTCTACATTAAATTGGTAAACTTCTGAGGCGCACGGAAAAGAAGAAAGAGACTGTTAAGGGGTTCAGAAAACATAATTAACCCTCTTATTGTTCTTAAAAGTAAATTAATGTTGGCGGATCAACATGGTTGCATTTCAAAACAATAAGGTCGTGTTTATTTTTTGTTGTTGCGAAAACTAATTTAGTATGTTTTTCTTTTCCATTAGAAAGTAACGAAATTGAAAAATTATAGAAGACACCCAGGAGAAAACTTTCGAACTTGCAGGCGCGTTTACGATCAGAATGCGAGTACCTACGCGTAAGACAAAATAAAAAATACACGTGTAATAATAATGTGTGAGTATTGTATTGTTGAGAAATTATAAAAAAGAAATGTGGGTTGAATAAAATGTTTAACGTTTTCAGACAGTCGTGCAAGAAAAGCGTACGGTCGGCGGCCAGAACAAAAGAGTAAATGTTAATAACTTGGCGCAATTATTGACGTGCGGGCAAGAAAAAAAAATAATATTAAAAGACAAACATATAGGATTATAATATAGGTACGCATAAACAAAACCTCAGTAAAATCAATGCCCTAAATGGAAAACAACAATGATCTTTCACGTCGGATTATTATCATGGTTGTCGAAAAATCGAAATCTTTTTCCGCGACGTTATGGTAATATCGGCGTAGCAAGAGAACACGATATATTATTATAAGTCGACAATATTAGGTATTTGATTATTATTGATACAATACTATAGTGAATAATAACCGAGGCCCGCGTCTCTGCGGTGAGTGGGGAGATCGATTTGGCCACTGACTCCTCGATAATACCTTGATAACTTACCCCAACCTAGAAGTTAGTGCAAACCAAAAGAAAACGATAAGATAATTACCTTGTAATCTGTTCATCCGTATACGGCGTGTGCGTTTTTGTTGGACGTGTAGTAACTTTTGCGTGTGGTCACCTAATTCAATATATTTTATAACATATAATAACATAGGTATTAGGTACCTAAATATAATGTACACATACCTATATACACAATCGTATACCGTTTATTGAATTTTTTCTTCCGATTTGCATCACCACACAATAGCAGTAAACACAGTATAATATATTATATTGTACCTACAATAATAGCGTAATAGTGGTATGCGACAAAAAAACGTGTAGATTTCAGGTTTCCGAAGAGGTTATCCATTGATGGAATTTCGGGACTATTATACATACTTACGTATATAATATAGATACAATGTGTCACGTTTTGTTTGACGTCTATCGGCGCTGCCTCCTTACAATTTTTACACACTTCATTACGACAATATTTATTTTATTACAAAGACCTGATGAAGTATATTATATTATAACATAGGTGCATGGTGCGTGTAAAAGGTGGTATATTCTATACCGCATTACAGTATCCGTCAAACACTCGGTACTTGCATAGGTCAGGACACAAAAAACTATTACGTGCAGGTTGTAAGTGCACGCGGCAAACTTAAGTTTCGTATTTGTTTATAAATATTACGTTATACGCATCACAATATTACCTAATATAACCTAGTACTATATTATAAATTATAATATACATTATACATAGTATTTACATCTAATCACTAATATCATATACGTAAAGCATGGTTAGTGGTTACAATATTATACAATATTATAATGTAATACATACTAGTATATTGTATTCCTATATAACAGTTCCGTGTAAACGCATGTAATGATTCTATTATCATACAAAGAATATTGTAAGAATGTTGTAGGTATATTTCATAATATAAGTTTTTTAGAGTACAAGCACAATACGTATTATCCCGAGCTTGTTGACGAGATAACGATACTATGTGCGAACTGCGAACTATATAATATAGCTGTCGCGCTGCCTCTGCCGGCGTCACGTCTATGGCTCAATAGTACTGCAACACGAAAATAATATACTAATGCCTATAGTACCATTGAAGACTGCCGCAGCTCAAAAGTATAGTTCTGAAAAACTTTGAACTTTTAAATATGCTATGATTTTAATACTTGGCGAGTTGCGATCAGGACCGTCTAAAGCGAAAATAGTGAACTAGGCCAAATGAAATTTTGCCGCCCCTAACAATATAATAATATATATATAAATGCCGCCCTCTTACTAAGGTGCTAAGGGTCTATGTCGCATACCCCTTGAGTCGGGCTTGGTTGCGATTGAATATGGTAATATGAGCTATGACAGACCACAGACGAAAATATTGCATTTCAATGCACTTGCT
The DNA here is from genome assembly GCF_005508785.2 of Acyrthosiphon pisum. NCBI lineage: Eukaryota > Metazoa > Arthropoda > Insecta > Hemiptera > Aphididae > Acyrthosiphon > Acyrthosiphon pisum. Next base: position 146,168,015 of record NC_042494.1, read on the forward strand.
ATTGATTTTTTATCACTTTTTAAATATTTAAAAATATTTGGTGGAATATTTAAAGGGTAAAGACGTTTACATATCGCACGGCCATGTATACGTGCTTGATTTCGTTGTTGCATTATTGGCTTTTATATGAGACAACTTTTTATACTCGATCAATGCCATACTACTTTTGTTTCGTACACATCATGAATACTATATAAAACAACCTTCATTTATAAGCATTAAGCATATTTATGCCTTTTGGGCTTTTTGTGAATGTAAGTGGCATTATTTAATGTTAACGTTATTTGTAGACGTCGCATACGGCTAGATGTACACTTGTACTAAAATCGAAAAACGGATATTAGGTTATCTCCGTCATAATAATAATTTATATCTGATAAATCGCTGAGAATTCGTTAGATTCGTTTATTCGTGGTTTTTCCGACTGTTTTCTGTATAAAAGATAATCTTTATATAAGGTGGACTGCCCGCTTATTAATTTCTATAATATTCTGCAATATTATAGATTATTTTTCTAAAATTATAATTCTAATAATTTCTATATATTTGTATTTTATATTATTTTTTAATTTTTTTTCCCGGATGTTTTTTACCTGTATATTTTTTGTACAGGTTCTTTTTAAACTGGATCAAATGTCGCGGATCAATTTTAGCCGGATATTATAGGTATGCCGGACTAAATGACGGGTCACCCACTATATAATTAGTAATTACCCGTAATATAGACTGGTGGATATTCTCTGCTATCGGAATAAGCTATAAATAAACACGCGATGTGCAGTATGTCTGGTTCGGCCGGGTGTCAAACACGTACTGATTATTATTATTATGATAATAATGTAAAATGTATCGTAGGTAGACGCCGTATATCCGTATAATATATAAACAATATTATTTATCATACAGACACATAGGTATATTATATATTTAATAGGTATATGTCTATATTAAAAATATTTTATTTTTTAACAAAGAACAGAAATTTCAATAGCATTTTTCAATTCAGCATTCAATAGCATTGATATCTCAGTTTTTAATTTTGTTAATTATATGAAATAATAATGGCAATATTCATTCATTTTCTTTGAATAAATGACATTCAAACGGTGTATTGATACATAATTGAGTACATATACAAACATAATTATTGATGAAAAAAATGGTAGGTATACACAAACGTAGAAATATGCGATTTAAGATTTTATCTCACACAACTTATACAATCAACTGCGAAAGAAATTTCACTTCCCGCGCGTACTACAAACGCATGCCAGTTTTTTTTATTTATTCTTTCAAAAAGATAATGTGGACCAACTGACAGGTTATAAAAAAAACAATACAAATCTTGTTACTATGAGCAACGTAACTGTTTGAATTATTTTTAGTTCATATTTAAATCAGTACCTATATTTTGTTACAACATTTATTGATTATAATACAGTGTAAAATGTTCGTATATATAATATAATATTTTCCGTATTCTATATCAGATTAATATTATGTCTAATATTAAAGCAGTGAATAATTCGTCCTATGCCAAGATACAGTCCGCTCCCGAAATAATGATACGTACAGGTTAGACGATCTCCGGAAAAATCATCCTAAAAGGTTTCAATACAATGATCTCACCAGTTTAAAAATGCATCGGCGATATAAATCGTTACCCAACATGCCAATGCTGTCTATTTCCGCTAGCAAAGACGTTCGGATCGATTTTCAGTCCTCAACCGCTTTGATGATGCAAGTTTTAAGCGATCTACGTGAAAATCGTCCGATAGCGGTTGACATTAGAGCGATATCAAGACTCAATAGTTCAAAGGCTCAAAGTCGATGTAAATCGATGCCCGATATGGCTTTCCTAAGAAATGCCACAATCGATGCACCTGATGCGATGCCGTCCGTCCCATCCACGGAAATTACCGTTTTGCAGGATTCGCCATTTGCGGAAACAACTAACAGTGCAGTAATGACACCTGTAACCACAGGACTTATCAACATCGACACGATGTTGTCCATCTTGCCAACTTTCTCACTGGTTAAGCCGGTCGAATCTGACGTACAACAGTTTAGTCCAATACAGAACATGGCAGAACAATTAATTAGGGATTCTGAGTCGAAAAATGGTTTGACAAAACCTTTGGACCAGGAGAATACCAGTTTACAGAAAATGGTAACCCGTGGTAGTAGTGGAGATGCTGCAGTAATGGAAACTACAGTAACCACGGCCAGACTTAGGCGTCGATCACTTTGGAGCCGGACGATGAGATTCGCTCGCGGTGTTCCCGACATAGACCGTTAAGACAGTATAGAATTTGTAAAGTTTTGTGAGAGGTCTTTTAAATTTTTTGCTGCGGTGCTAACCGTGATATAGACCAATAAGTATATATAGTTTTGTAAGGAGTCTTTGGGCACTGGTTTGAATGTTAGTGTAGTTTTTCTCTCAATTATCACCTTTATCGCTCCTATGTAGTACACCACTGTTCACGATTATCCCGAGCTTGCTCCACGCTTTTGTGTACAGCTAGACGCCATTTTGTTCACCTAGTTCACTAGTTCACAAATCCGTTTACAATTGTTTGTTATTGTTGGTTATTGTCCACTTGTTTGCAGCGTTAGGGCAGATTTTTCCGGACGTTTTCGTCCCCCGGCCTGCCGACGGCTTTCGCCGTGATTTGTGCCATGTCACCATAATATGTCTTCGGTCATATATCCGTTAGTCACTGATCAGCAGTATCTGTTACAGCTGCGCTGCGATACCTCTTTTAATCGCCAAAGATTAGCCGAAGTTACTGTGGACAGAATTCCAGCCTTGTACCTACCAAAAAAAATGATACCTAAATATAAAACTGTAATCATATGTACATTAATGACATTATTAAAACACATATAAGTAAAGTTTGTAAACTATTCATTATGCCAAATTAGAAAGGTATCATCACAGTTGTAATAGCTTTGCGCAGTATGCTCATCTCCTTCACATCCGGCCCATACCATAGTTCTCCATTGGCTTATATATATCTTATATATGTATGTATATGATAGACAGTAAATAAGAAGTGGAGAACCATGATATAGACGAAGTAAAGAGCGGAGGATACATATCAAAAAACTTAAATGAATTAAATTATTAAAAAACCAATATTATAACAAGAATATTAACAGGATTATTACACAGTGAATAAATGGAATTGTCATACCTACTAGAATTAAATCTATATTGGAGCCTGTACTAAAATTTGTCAACTCACTTTCTTAGCCTAAAATAAAAACAATTTTACACTTAATTTTTAAATTGCAAGTTAAAATAAATTATATTAATCAAATAAATCAAATTAAAACACCAATATTGAAACAGCAATACCGCTACACAGTGAATAAATGAAATTGTCATACCTGCTGGAACCAAATCTGCATTTAAGTCCTTATAACCATTTGTCAACTCACTTTTTTGGCCTAGGAAAAAAAATATTGTTTTTAAACTTAAAAGAAATAATTTAATAATGGTAATATAAATCAAATTAAAATACCTATTGAAGCATAATCATCATCACACAATGATTTAGTGAAATTGAATTCCAGGTTTTCAAAATTGGACTGATTTGTAACAGAAATCACGAATAAATGGTAAACAAATGATACAAAAGTTAAATATAATTCTAAAATATTAATAAAAAAAAAGCGGGTAAATGGATGTCGCTCTGCTGTACAGTAGGTTACAAGTGGGTCATTGTATAATGGATTTTATTAAACTTGAATTCAATGATATAATATCATTGTGTATAAGAAAAACGATTATGAGCGGAGACGGTTTGTCAGTCTGGATATTTTATATTCTTATTATTTATTATATCATATGAGTTAAATTAATATTATAATTTTTTATTCGTTTCTATGGTGATAAACAAAGCGTTAGAAATTAAAATTCTATATTTAGTGGTTTTTCATAATTTTTTGGTGGTTTTTCCCGTGGCACTAAATAACTATTGATAAAATCGAAAAATTACCTCTCTAAAATACCATCATGATCGAATTCGCTAAAAGATAAGGTACTATATGTTGAAATCAAAGCACTCCTTCTGGTATAAATTTTGTATACAGAATATATAAAAAAAAAAAACATTTAAAAATTTGAAATATCTGTCTGCGAGAATAAAAATGTTCGTGCAAGTAATTGTTGTATAATACACATTAAATTACCTCGGGTCAATGTAGAATTAATTTCAGCCAGTTTTGACGAGCTAGCACTTCTTTAAACATTTTTTTACATCACCAATGCTATTGCGTTTTCGTTTTTTGTTGCAAGATTCAATGTGTCTCGACCAATTTTTGTGATTTAAGTTTTCTCTGTTTTTTCCACAATACAAACAAGCTGAGTCCATGATTCAATTTTTTTTATATATAAGAATGTTATATTATTGTTTATATTTTAATATACTTTTGCAGTGCCAAAATGCAACTTACATTAAGTCACAGATACATAAACATACCTACGTATGTTTAATTATCTATGCATGAAGTATAAAATACAAAGTACAAAATACAAAATACTACACCGTTGACCGTTTGAACATTGATATCGTTATAACGACGAATAATGTAAAATCACACATGTTATTGAAAATTGTAATCATATGATAAACTGATAATAACTTTAGTACTAAGGCGGAGATATATAAATATTTGTTAAATATTAATAGTATCGGACATTCAGACACTATCAGT
>NC_042494.1:146172992-146214694 GCF_005508785.2 Acyrthosiphon pisum
ATATTACGTACCTGATAGTGTCTGAATGTCTGATATTATTAATATTAAACAAATATTGATCAAAATAACATCCAAATTCACCTAGAACCAGTCACCCTCACCCGCCAATTCTCTGAGGGGCGTCAGTCAACACCCTTGACCGTCCCAGTGCGCGCCACTGTTTGCAATATATATTATGGTTAGATTCGGTTGTCTAATAGGTCACATGTTCCAGCGCTTTGTCACCAACTGAGCAGTTTGCTATGGTTGCTGAACAGTCGACCCAGCTATAAGTAGTATAACTCATCAACTCGTAACAACACGTAAGTTGCATTTTAAAGCTTTAGGAAATAACTGGTGAGTGGTGGATTAGATGTTTTCGTATTCCGTATTATATAGATATGTGAAAAAATCCTTTTTTGAGAAATATGTTTGTGACGAGTCTTTTATATCGGCTTTGAAAAGTTTTTATTTTTTATAATAGTTAATAATCCGACTATTATGTATAATAATATATAATATATAGGAATATATAAGTGACGCGATTGCGTGAATACCACTGAAAAACACGACAAAATAACAATTTATTATTTACATGCATTTTACTTTCACCCTCTATTTTTCTAGTACAGAATATAATAATATGATGTATCCGAGCGACTAGGAAATAATAATTTGACTGATCTCTCGCTGCATGTCGTTTTCCATATTAATTCTCATACGCGTTATTATTGCATTATTACAATATTATTTTACGTTGACCTTCGTCACCAATTTCAACGCGCACCGCGCTACGACGATAATATAATATTACAATCTATTACAATAATTCGCAACACACACATACACACATACTTAGTATAGTCGATATGAGCGGAGTTTAAGTTTTCGCTGATCCCTTGAGCGAAATCAAACCACTATCGAAACATTATAGCATCTTTACGGCAAGGAAGGGTCCTATCCAATATTGTACTCGAAAAAACGTATATCATCATCAAGACGTATATAATTAAGTAAATGTCATTATAATATTATATAATCACTAATTAAATTCGATTTTTTTTTCAAAATATTGTCGATGAATTTAAATCCCTCCTAGACATGATGCGAACACAACATAATATAATGTGTATGTTTTTGTGTGAAAATATTTCCATAACTAGCCCGCGAGGCGTATACAATCCGCGAAGAGACACGCCATATTACATACTCATACTGATCTCAACAGTTGTGATTCGAGTCGTATCGGTAATATAATACGATATAGATCCATATAATAATAATATTACATATCTATTGCATTGCAGTGGCGGCGGAAAGGGCTAGGACGGTGCGGACCCCGAAGGTGCTGTTTGGGTGGCTGTTTGTGGGCGAGGGGGGGTTGTGTCATGTGAATCGCAGTGAGTCGCACAGTGCGAAACGTGGTGGACGGAGCGAATGAGAGAGAGAGAGAGAGAGACAGACGAATGGAGTGACAGAACTATACTGTGCGGGGGGGGGGCAGACTTTGACGGATTGTGATGGAGTGATAGATAGAGAAAAAGAGAAAGAGAGAGAGAGAGATACAGAGAGACAGTGACGGAGAGCAAGAGGTGTACACGGAGACAGAGTACATAATAATAATAATAATAATAATATAAACGCTGCAGCGGAGAGGCGAGCGAGGGGGTTTATTGAACCGACGCGAAACTGTACTACGGCGTGTGACGCCATTTGTCAACGCCCCGCGTAAACGGTATCGTCTTCCACCGCGAGTCGTCGTCTTGGTCTGCCGCCGCAAACACTACACGACTTACTGCAATATCGCGCGGCGGGAACGACCGCCGCCGTTACGTTTATTATACGGTCGGATCACACGGTTATTGTATTTTCCCATGGCTTTACGACGGCGAGTCTATATGATATGTGACGTATATAATAATAATAATATATATATACATCAAACAATTAACAATAAAATATTATATAACACGCAGCGTGGACTGCCGGCACATTATATAATAGTGTGGTGCATCGCGTATATGTTATGTACGTGGACAATATTATTGTGATTGTTATAATATGATAATAATATAATAGTGAATTTCTAAGCGTAATAATATTATACGCATTGGATATTTCGAAAGGTGGTGGAGCGGTCAACAAAATATTAATAATCAACAGTCAGTGAAAACGTGAGGTGCAGTAGAATAAAATATTTAAACAATAATGTGAATATAAATATAGTAAATTAGATCGCCTATAATATTGCGATTTACGTAAATGACATAAAAATAATTGTAACATGAATCTATGGAAATAATATAATATTATTATGTATTATTGATGCATAATAAAATGAGATTATAAAATATAGGGGTCTATGCTCGATTTCACATAGTTTTAGAAAAAGTATATTATATTCATAAAAAATCGTAAAATAAACATTAATTTCACTTAACTGTCCTTACTAATTTGCTTCCGTGTAGTATTTTAGATTCTGAGCGAAGCGAACCGAATGATATGTGTTTTTATCTGTGTATCTGACACCACCTTTAGGAGCAGAAAAAATTTCAATGTCTTCACACTTTTTATAGGAGAAAAATGCTCCAATCTCCAACTTTGAGGGCCGTTTCTAGTAGAAAATTGTATCTATTTTAAAGGGTTAAAAGCAAAAATTATTAGTACATTTCAAAATGATTGGTAAGTAAAAACGAAAAAAAAATAGTGAAAAATGGGAATTTTTACAAAAAATAATTTTTTCGAAGAAATCGATTTTATTTTTTGTAGTTAAAAAATTGAACACCTCACAAAAACTTGACTTTTTCACTGACAATGTATACATTTTGTGTGACCACATCTACTTATAATTATGTGTATTAATAATTATATAACTATATATAAGTATGTAATATAATATATCTATACATAAATATACTCACAACATTTGAAACTTATCTTTGTGACGATTAACGTAAGTCCATGGGGCAAAATTTGATTTAGATTTTTTAATATAAAATTTAAAAAATATTTATTCTTTCCCTTAAACATTATCTTTTTTTTAATAATAATATAATATAATATATTTGTTTGTACTTAATAATATTGTGTATACACTGTACCTATCCTATAATTTACCCATATTGGTAATTTATATACTTTTCAACCCATACACATAATATTGTGAATTTATTTTCAACAATTATGGTAGGTACATTTGAATTTTCAGTGCATATTTCACGGGTTTTTTAGAGCATCAGATTCATGGCACTGAAAATTGTGGGACTCCTACCCTACTTACGACATCGGTCACACTCGGACATACGCGGTCTTCCGAATTCAGCGTCGCAAGACCGGATTGCACGAGATTTTGATATTATGTAACGTTATTATCACCTTTGGGCATAACGTGAAATTCTGATGACCTCGCGTGTATAGTATATTATGACGTGTTGTAGTTATACATAGTTGTCGTATGTATACATATAAAATGTTACGGAAGGTTATGCCCGCAAATGACGAAAAATAATAAATAATTATAATAATCCATCTGATCGTCTATATTATGTACATTTAGGTTATAGGTTTTTTATTATAACCAGTATGGAGGGGCTGGCTTGCAGAGGTTAGGGGGTTATCTGAGTTAATATTTATTTGATGATCGTACCTCGCATATTAGATAGCGTCTATAATCTATATAGTGATGTCTACTTACTCGATGGTTGTCGTCGCTTGAAATGTCGTTTGCCGTTCCCCGAGTGTAAAACACAAGCAAGAACGCCATAGTATAAATTAATGTATAAATCATAGCCCTACAACGAGCCCCACTGTAATGCGGTTAAAAGAGGTTACCTCTTTTCACAACCACCGTCTCTTTGGGATCTATATATTATTTTAAAAAACGGCGACAAGCTCGGAAAACTCTTTTGTTTTGAATAATTATAACCTTTATGAATCTAGGACGACATTTCCCCCTATATATTTGTATTAATAAACTGCAATAATAAAATGAATTTATTTAATGGTGGGTGGTGTAGGATATAATATTATATCCTACTCTTTGTGTGTGTGTGTGTGTAAGGGGGGGGGGGTCGTACGAAACTTTATGAATGTAAACAAAAATAAGCATAATTCAATTGTATGCTTCTCATAATTTAGTTTTTTTTTATTTTATAATTGTTACACTGGTGACCAAAATTGTCTACATGTCGAAAACATTATGAGGTATTACAGAACACGTATTTTATTGTTACACATTGGCCGAAAAGCGAAAGGTTCGTCTTGGCCAAAATCGGTTTTGTCCAGGCGGGCGTTTAGCTCGTATGATAATTTAATATTAGTTGTAAGTTAAGTTTTAATATGTTTCATAAGTTATAACCTTCGCAGCAACTGCGCCCGACGCATATTGTTCTAGTCATTAATTTGTATTTATGCATAGGTACGTAATGAATAATTGCATATATCGACGTTTACGTTTCCAATATTGACTAATAGCTATCAGTAACGTATTGAAATTCTAAGATTGAGAATGCTAATAATCTGGTATAAATCATTAGCGATTTCCATTAAAGTGTTATTTTTATAGGTATCGTATTACTTACCTATAAGTATTAGTATATTCTATACAACTATTGGTATTCTGACAATAAATTATATTAAAAGCGTTAGATTATATAGACAGTGGAATCGTCTTTCACATTTTTTAAATGTATTTCAACAATGGAACACTTCAATTACCTACTTTACGAGTATAAAACTAAAAAAGAGCATTATACTTTTAGAGACGACTATTGTTGCGTTGATAATAACTTATTCGCCCATTGAATCGCGTAACAATCTTAGTAACTAATACTTGTAAGTTATAAATTGGTTTCATTGAAAAAAGAAGCTCAAATCATAGTTCCAAAATCGATTGGACGAATTCCGCAAACCCACTCCAAACCTATTCTCATCCTTCAAAATGTGGTTGGGCCCGCAAACGGAGGGAAGCGCTGTCTTGTGGTTTTTAAGTCTAAATTGAAATTTATAATCATGGTACCACAATGTACCTACCATATATTTGTGATCGTTATCAAAACTTAAACGATTGTCAGTAAAAGTTTTCCATTTTTAAAATGAAAAAAAAAACAGCATAAACATTACACAATATAATAATATTATATATTATTATTTATTATGTGTTATGTATACAAGAGTAAAAACAATGGACTCGCAAAATAAATGTCAAACAAACTCGAATTTTTTCCTTATTATAAAATATATTTCGTATGCATTTTAACTCACAGATTTACAAAACTAATAATTTTATTCAAGAAAATACATTGCCGCTTTAGGTTTTAAAACTTTCGACATATTTTACGATGAAATGTCTATGGTATCGCAGTGTCCTAATATTTCTTCTCTCGCCCGCCGCCTGCAAATATGAACGTTTTTCGTGTACCATTTCTGTATAAGAAAACATATAAATCCTTTGAAATATTTCACGTCAAACCGTTTCCTCTGGTTTCGCTAATTGTCTTAGTAAGTCAGCTGCAAGGTACGCCACAAAATAATTGTTATTATTAGCCCAAATCGTTTTATTCTCCATTATTTAGGTAGTTACGGTGTACTGAGGTTGGATATTTTGTACAATTTTCAATTTGATTACTCTTTTCCCATTACGGATTACAAATGATCAACGTCGAGTGGGTGGGTCCGGAAATTAGTTAATGGGTTCATTGGTCGTATTATATTATACGCCATTTGCGGGAATTCTTTTAAATTTGTCTGGGTGGGTAACCTTATAGAACTCTTTAAATTACACCCATGGGTGGCCTTTTCGCATTGACAATATATCTTAACCCTGTAATGTTCAATCCCGTAGATATATGTATACAATATGTTTCCATCGAGTATTACCCTCAAGGCGATTTGGTTCATGACATGATGTTTTGTTATACACAAAAACCTGGTTCCATTTATATGCTAAATTACCTTTGCATTTATAGACTTGCTTTTGAAAAGTATAATAATACATAAAATACCAATGTATTAATTATCATTGGTAGGTACTACAGTGCATAATATTTACCATTCATTTTAAGTGCATTATTTTATTTTATTGTGGTATCGGTTTCTTCAGTTAATTATTATATAATGATTCATTAGGTTTATTAATGAAATTTGGCAATTTTGGGACAGAAAAAAACACGTACCTATATATTATGTATGTCAATAATTCAATAGAACCAATAGTTAATGCAATAAAAAATATCCGAATTATATAATTAATATATTACTGTCAATAATGTATTGATTGATTAGAAGCTATTTCTACAGAACCTCTGTATATCGGCAGTCCCACACGCCAAAGCCCTCAAAGAATATATTATCTATTAATCAAACGATAGTATTATTTTGGATTATACACACACAAAAATAGTAAATTTATTTCGTTATCATACGAATTACATTTTTTTTCAACGATCTAAAAAAAAATAATCTGTTTACTTGAACGCAAAAATAGTAAAACAATAAGATTTTTTTGTGTTCCTAATGGAAAGCTGAAAATTAGAAGCAAAAAAACGGTAGTTACATTATTGCAACGAAAATCAAATCTATTCTCATAGGTTCGCTGGAAATTTGTCATTGAAGCAAAACGAAATCGGTTATTCCTTAAGAAATAGTTACAGTTCAGCAAACTTAGTGCTTCGACCTGATAGCTAGATTAAAACGTCGTTTAGCTTATAAAAAAAATTAAACTATATAAATGTAAGATAGATTTGTAGAAATTCGCGTAATTTGTAACGTTTTGGTTATAAAAGATAAGTTTAAAATGATCAAATAAATTTTTTTAAATTATCACCTTACATGTTTTTTTTTTTTGCGAATTTGTTTTAAATTTTAACTTTGAGGGTGCGTAATAATTACTCTACATTATATTATACATAAATATACTGTAGGAAAATTTGTATTGTGTTTCTCTTACAATAACGAGTGTATAAGCGGATATCGTACGTTTTTTTCCGAAAGTGTGTTAATGCAAACAAACTATATAGTAGGTATATAATCATAATAGTATATAATAATATGTTCGGAGAAAATAACGCATTCGAATCGTTGGAAATAGTTGTGAGAGTGACAGCGTGACACGTCCGTTAATATGACTCGAAACATAAATAATATTAATTACTATTGTAATAACATCATCATGAAGCATCTTCTGTTATTGTCTATGTGGACATAGCTCATATACGGTAGTATAAGTATAAGACGTTTGTCTAAAACACATGGCAGTAAGATAACTGATAAATTAATTTCGAAATTGGGAACGTTGATACGGTGGGGTTGTAAACTCTTGAACATCTATTGATATCCCGATATTAATGACCTGTAAACTCTCCCGGGTCTACTTCAGTACTACCTGAAGGGTATAATATTGTGTAAGCTCTCCCGAGTATCAAAAAAGGTAAATTTTTCACTCTTACCCACATAAAATATTAATATTAATTTATAATAAGATTTTTTTAAATTTATTTAATATGCGAGTACTTGTATATTAAGTAACATAATTATACTGCAATTAATTAAATAATCACATGACAATAAATAATATTTATAATGATAATATTACTGCAGTCTCAGTGTGTAGCGATACAATTTTTAAACGACTGGGGAGGTTATACGTCATATTTCTTTTTGGTAAATACGTAATTTAATGTCAACTCGGGGAGTTTGACTTGTCTTCAAAAGAAGGAAGGTTTATAAAATTGGGAGAGTTTAGTGTTTACCCTCGGCCCTTGCATATTATATTATATCAAGGCAATGACGGTATAATGGACGTATAGTCAATATCAATAATATATGCTAAAATGTCAACACTAATGATTGCATTCCATAATATGGTTAGGTTAAGTCAGGGATGGCGAACCTATGTCACGCGTGTCACAGAGTGACACACTTGCATTATTTCAGTGACACGCCAATTTCAAATATAATTCATAATTTTTACTTCACTTTCCAAAAAAATAATTGATAATTTCCTAAGCTCGTAAACGATTAGATTAGATTATCAATAAATTCGTTTTTCACGTTTACGTACAAACGTAGGTACAGCAGAACAATCAACAGATAACAGATAGTTTTGGATGCCTTACATGACGACTAAAAAAAAGGTCTGCAAAGTTTCTACACGCGGGGAAAATAAAATCAAACCAAACATTTTGATTTGACACGCAGTTATCAAAAGGTTCGCCATCTCTGGGTTAAGTTATATAATATTATTATATTGTAAATATGTTTATATGATTTAATACGAACCGCTGTTATACGTTACTTACATTTTAGTTTTTGGTGTGTAGAATGAGTTTTCAAAAGTTCGATACAGATGGCCTGTCAAATAATATTGACGATTGTGAATTGGACACGAACCGAACTTTTTTTTTTAATCTACAGTGAATTTTCGAAATTTCTTATTATAGTTTTTCGACAAAATTGTGATGGGCTACCTACCATTATAATATTATAACTATACGATTATATAACTTTTACAAGAAATCCCGTGTTTCAAGAAATTATGATTGTATGGTGATATCGATTACTTTTTCCATTCGTTTTAACTCTTCTTATTATTATATACGATACGACGGATACCCACGAATATTGTATGATCCGCAGTAACATATTAAGTATATATTATAGTGTATTAAGTATAACTTTATATCAGTATGTAGGTATAGGTATATAAATATAATATACTCGTATTGTACCTGCAGTGTGCTGCCGATTTCAATTGCAGAATATCATTAGTACGACCTATTTCGCATTCGTGTGACGACTGAGTGTGCACCAATTATATTACTTCATTGTATACCTACTCTACATAGTCCAGCGATAATAATAATATTATACAGGTTGACCGAAAAAACGCATTTGTCAATCAACAACAGCCGACTTTCTCCACATTATTTCATTTGTGACGCGGGCCATAAAAAAAATGTGTTGTACCTATGCTTATATATACCTACGTCTTATACGCGCAGATAAATACGCAATATATCTATGTATTATTTTATGCTATACTATGTTGCGTAACAATAAATAGTTATTAGTTTATTGTATTTATATATATTAAAATTAATTAAAATATCGTGAAATTACGAATAAACCGTTCATTCGTTTTGACAGTATTTTATTGCAGATAGTATTATTATAATAATATGATAATAATTTTATATTATGAAAACAAAAGGTAACAAAACGAAACTCTCTCTATATATGTGACGTTACACAATTTGTCTGTAGGTACGTATTATAATATAAAACCGTTGGTTTTAGTAACGAGAAAGAAACCCGAATTATTTTTCTAAAGCAACTAACTTTTTTCATTTTTGGGGATTGTTATATACCTATAGATATGTAATATTCCTAACAAAGTTTTAAAATTGAGTAACTAAACCGTATAATATACTATAAAATATACAACATTATAATAATATATGAAATGCGTATAACGTAGGTGTATATAATATGCAAAAAAAGTATATTCATATGAATGCCGGAAAATAAGTCTCCGGTAAAAAATATTTGAGGAAGAATTCGACGAAACCGAATACTTAATTCGTTATCAGTTCCTATTCGACGCAAAGGGTCACTTACATAAACTGAATCAATTTTAATATAGCTGAACATTTCTTAAATTAACTACTTTTCACGCATTTCTACGAAATAAAGTGCTTAAATTATTTGTGTTTTGTTTACATATAACCTTTTAAAGCAACTTTTTCGTTATTTTTATTCGATTTTAATATTTCCATTATTGATCACTTAGCACTAAACGAATTACACGTAGCAACTAACAACGAGCACAGAATAATAACGTAAAAAAAGTAAACATATCAATATCTTCAATTATATCGATCGACAAATATTAAATTATGCTATTTTTATAATCGTAAGATACCGTTTGTACAGATAAGTGATGGTTTTTTACCACTTACCCATAGGTACCTCGTACCTATTAGGTAAAGTAAAAATATTATTTATATAATATTTATTTCGTAATTGAAAATTTGTGTGAGAGTAAAAATTACTAATTACTTGAATTGAAGTCAATTATTTAATTGAAAATTTTCAAATTATTGAGATTTTTTCGTACTATTTGAGGAGTGCTTGTGGATATAGGTATAAACTTCAGTTTTTTAAAATGAGAACCCCCTTTTTACTGTAAATTATTTAGTGGAAATTGGAATGAGTAGTTTCTTAGTTATTTAAATATTTGTACCTATTTACTAAGAATAATTATAGTCCTTAAAAATGGTTTTACATAAATATAAAATGAGCGTAATATTGGAACTAGTATTTATTATACTTTGGGCATTTTTACAAATTATTAATAGGTGATAGATTAAAATCGATTACTAAATTTTTTAAATTAACATTATAGCTCCCATATCTTATAAGCCCATTGCCATGGACTTTTTATCCTTATAGAACACAAAAACTACTCGTAAGAAATTTTGATTCTGACTCGTCAAATCTTAGAACATCGTAAACACTGACAACTGAATTGTTTGCAGTTGAAAGGGGGTGGGGGGATCTCAATCGAAAAACAGAAGTTTGTATTTTCACGGGACACTATCCTTGAGTAGTACAAAAAATCTCAAGAATTTTAATATTTGGTCTTTAAGTAAGTACATTTAAAAATTCCAAAAATCAGATTGTAAAAAACTGCTATATTGAAGAAAAAAATAGGGTGTGCATGCTTGGTGAATTATCCTGTATAGTGTATAGTAAATGGAGTTCCCCCCACCCCCCATCATAGAATTAAGTGAAATACGCGACGTGACAATCATATACAATTATAATATTATTATACATATCTACAACAGTTAATGCTCGTGTATATGTATCATCGTGCAGCGTGAGTGTGTGGGGAAAATGAATTTAGTTTTCCAACAGATGTATTTGAAAACAGCTATATGTTTAGGGTTTGGAAAGTTTTTACAAGTTGTTCGCAATACTTGCCGGCGCAAAGTTCAACCGGACACTCGAATAATTGTTATGCTCGCGCGACGCCGCCATCCACCACGGAACGTTCTCGTTGCCAAACTTCGATACGGACAATTTTCTCGGAGCGCCGTCGTAAAATATAATATATTATTATTGTAGGACTCGTTCGAAATTACTCTGCCGAAACGGTCGAGCAACAGTCCGAGGAGATCCGTCCGTTTTAATTCCCTCGCCGATTATTTAACCCTTTTCACTATATTATATACGTATATTATTCGGCCTCGAGACGACACGCGCGTTTGCTTCCCCGAAACACTTACCATCCTCGACCCCGTCCGAATGCGACAGGGCGAATTTGTGATTGATTATTATTATTGTTATTATTGTTGGCATACATCACGCGTTTGTTAGTCCTCCATTGTATAGTACGTATAAAGTAACGAGATTTTAATTTTTTTTTTTTCAAAAAGTTCGAAAACTGCACAGTTCATCATTGCTTTGACTAATCGCGCGCGCGGGTACTGATTTGATTTTAACATTGCTCGTAACATTATTATACTCCTCCGCTAATATTAAATTTTAACGACATAATATTCATCTTGCCAGTTTTGTTTCGTCCGACCGACCGACAATGAGTGAAATAGATTATATTTAATGCATTAGATCCGTCGGCGAAATTGTGTAGCGGACATTTGGTTTTTGCTGTGATCGAGGCCATGTCGACCGACCAAAGTGGTCTCGACCTCGCTTATTTTTATTTTTAATACAATGCGTACATTAAAGTTTTTCGTCTGTCGAGGTGTGTATATTATATTACACCGGTCGACATGATATTATTATATTAATATAATTTTGTAGGTACCTACTCAATTTTCCATTTTAACGCTCGCGTGTATATTATATAGTAATAATACGTTGATGAACACTCGACATCGAATTAATTCACATCATTTACTAATATGTCATACGCAATACTCGACTGTAGACTGTATAGCAGAAGTGTACTGAGAAAATAAAACCGTAATCAATTTGTGACATTATAAAACGCGGTCAGATGAAGAGTATACTATATACTAGTATACTATAGATACGGAGATGTGATTAATATACCTAATAATGAATGAATGATATTCGATATTGACCTCGTTGCGTGCGCTGGTCTGCAGTCGAATCATCACTCCGAAGGTTTGTTTCATTAAAGAAAAATTATTACTGAATAGAAATAAATCGTCAATGGAGGTATTGTCTACGCTAGTACACAAATACGTAGTATACGAATTGCATATAATTGCATTTAATAAAGAGCGGGAAGAGTGACTATAAATATAGCCGTTCAATTGTTATTTACATATTTTATATTTTTGTTTAATCGAGTAAACGTTCGATCAAATGGACAGCATCGATATATCGATAAATGTGCAAATCCGATAGTACGAAAAATGCCTGGTCTGTAAATAGTGAGTAAATTTACACGTCTCTTACTATATAGTTACTATATAGTCAAAATGCAGACGACTTCGATTTGCTCGTAAAGGTGCGAGTACTTAAATTTCCCTTAAGTATGTAGATAAATAGCATTTTCCAGGACACGAGTATCGAGTATACATCAACTAGTTGTACTGTATATTTACTTATGGAATGTAATTTAATTCATCGAAAATGGTTAGCTTAAAGTTATTGGTACTAGGTTGACGGCATAGACGTGTAGAATTAAAAAAAAAGTTGAATTTGAGTTTGAATTTTTTTTAACACGACCAATAAATTTGTCGGTCGTATTAAATTTGCAAAGATATTTCTTTTATACATCATAATTCATAATATAATATATTGTATTTATCTCCTACAAATTTATTTCTATTGTGTTCAGCGAGACGCCTTCGTACTTTTACATACCGCTAGTCGTAGGTTTTTGACGCCGAGAAAGCGTACAAAATAGGATATTATATTATTGTGTTTACGATTTTACGTAACATTATATTCTACCAATCTATTATCGATTAACTCTGAGATAGGTGCTCGCGTAGTAATAAGTATAGAAATAGATATATAATATATCATAATATATAGATACCCCGAGTACAGACGTTATTATGACGCGTGTTATATTGATCGTATAATTGGACCAATTTTCGTTTGGCTAATTCGGTACACACACTTACCTCCTGAAAAGTAGAAACTGCGGAGGAAAAATGTTTTTCCGTCATAAATCTTCTCGTCGTCGTTGTCGTCAAGGCGACAATGGTATTTCTCAGCGTGGTCGGACGCTGCGGCGCGCACCAGAAAGTTCGATTTTGAAAAATGAATTAGAAAAACCTAATCACGAAACGCTAACCGCACATACATCATTGTACATTATGATATATAATAATAGATCTCTCCGATAGTGAAGGTTCTAGGTTCCTACGTATATAGGTATCTGGTATATATACGTATGCCTCGAGCGGAAATATTAGTTTGGCCTGAAAATTGTACCGACACACGAATGGAATGTTTATCGAACCGCATGACACGCCGGAAAAATTAGTGAAGCAAACGTAAAATTCATACTATCTGTGAATAACGTCAGGTATCATGCACTACTACACCTATAAAATATATAAATATTATATTTTACACATTTTAAATTCTGAAACCGAAAAATTGTCTGATCATCATCATATTATAATATATATTATGAGTATGTATAGCACCTTTACTAATAATATTTTTACGAACATATTTTGATACTTTTATTATTTACGCATCAATGAATTCGAAAAAAAATATCTTTCAGCTCGAGAATTAAAAATTAAAAATATGAGTTGTCTTTTTAATAAAAAAAAACCACTCATATTATCTATAGTAAAATGGTAAATATTCAGTAAATTGATGTGCTTTGACATAATATCAAGTATATAGATATTCAGAACATTAAAATTATACAACATACCCATTGGAAATCATATAAAAATACATCAAAGTGACCGAGGAAATATTTAATAGGGGTAGTGCGTAAAAACAACACTCTGTATGCATTATGTCTCACGTTATACCGTTATACGTCCTATAATATTTATCTACATAATTTATAATAGTTTAATATACCATAATATACCTACAATAATATATGCCCAAAACAAATGATAATAATAACGACACGCCGTTATAAACATCTTAGATACCTACCTAATATTATTATAATCACAATATTATATTATTATTATAAGCGTAATATATTATTACTGTATCGCGTATTATACTTATTTCACACTGAAACTAATATTTACATTATATACATAATAGTACAACATGCATAGGTCGTTGTCGGTCGATATTTGAGTTATGTCTGCATAAATAATATTATTATCTTATAATAATATTATGTCATGCATTCGTGCCCAACACGAAGCGAACCAAATACGGATTTACAAAAGTAGAAAATATTCTAAAAACTCTCCTCCAGCGTTCGGTTTCGGACCATTACTGTCGTACACTCACCTATAGTATTACATTATTATTATAACACTCTATGTTATATATTATGACACGCACAATACACTCGGTGCAATACACGCGCCTGTTTCGAGGTGATCGTTTTGCAACAAGACTGACTGACTGCACGCTTACAAAATATATAATAATGATAATAACACGATCGTCTCGAACAATAGCCGTCCAAACGACGGACCATAGCGCGCATTAAAATGCAATATTATATTGTGTTTACACACATATCACACGTATTATAGTAATATTGTTATTATTGTTAAACATAAGACACGCGTGCATTGGCCAACAGCGGTCTGTATTATGTAGGTGTATGATAATAATATTATGATATAGTGACATGACGACGGTGATGACTTAATAATATAAGAATACGATTCTAATGAAAAAAAGTGTCCACAGCATGATAATATTATATCGTGTTCGTAGTTTGTTTTTTTGTATAAAGGCGCGTTTACATTATTCCTACATTATGTTTATGACGTATTATATAGATATTAACATTTCCACAGCTGTGGACTGCGTGGCCGAGTGCGGGTCAGAGGCAGACAGATGCAAATCGGAAAGGTTTTTATGTAGGTTTCTTTAAATGTAGGGATTGGGGAAACTTATGGGGGCTTAAGCTCCTCCATAGGTTTTTCAAGCTCCCCCCACAAAAAAATAAATCATTAATATGCATAGGTTAGTTTTATTTAATAATATGATGTTTATTTTTCATTTAATATTAACACAAAATCAATTTTGATTATTAAAAGATATACAACTTAACCCTAGAACTATATAGATGAACTAAAATATATAATTAACTGTACCAATGTATAATATGCTTATATAAAACCAGTCATAAATTATTTGTAAGAGAAAATCGGAGGGGCTAGTCTACTGGTATTATTATCGTGACGCGTACTTATATTGAATAACATTTAAGCCCCCTCAAGTATTTTCCCGGATTTTCGCCTCTACGTCACTGTCGTCTTCACTAATCATCGTTTATATTTATATATAACATATAAATCATACATAAGTAATACATACGATATTCGGCAAACTGCAGCGTGCATTTATAATACGGACGTGTACCGTGTGTGGTGTGTACACATAATATAGTATATAATATTATGATACGGCATGACCTCGGGTTAGAGGTGTCGGCACGACCATAACATTATATAGTATAGTATGTATGCCACTGTGCCACTGATCAATGACAACGCAGACCAACGATCTCGATTATAGGGCACAAACATTAATACGCGGAACTGCGGAAGCATTCGATGTCGGATCGACAAAAATGTAGGCTGCAAAATAAAGTTCAAACCATGAGTGGACACGACTCGTATAAAATATTCGACGTCACGAATTAGATTGATCTCTTACTCGCGGTACAGCCGACATGTCATATTACATATATTATATTGTATCATTAACACGCATGCATACAGACGTGTTAACCTATATAATATGATATTATAGTCGACCGCGTTACAAGTCAAAAACCGTATAGCTTCTTGTATTGAATATTGTTATGTCTATACCTGATTGTGTATGAGTCGTCGAACATGTTTAGCAACATAATATTATATGGCATTTCTGTAAAATAAATAGGTAAATATGTACACACAGCATGATCGTGATAATAATATTATCCTGACGAACAGTTTTACGAGGCAAACGGTATATAATTCTTCCGGAACGATGATATTACTGTATCCACGGGGTTAAATGCAATAACTACCTATACGTGTGCAAGTATACAACATCCACTGCAGCTGTTATGATATATCATGTGAACGCTCAATCGTCCGTGTTATAACGAATGCACGTGTATATTAACTCATCATCTATATATTATACGTTAAGGTAGGTGGCCGCCGACGGAGTGATCGCACTATTATAGTGAAAGTGCCTATTATATTATGCAGTATAATAGTATGTATATAGCTGCGAATTGTAATTATTATCGTATTCGGATGTAATCGTTACGCACGCATCGGAAGTTCGTTGAAAAATCCTCGCGAGATTAGCAGCTCGTACAGCATAATATATACCTAGGTATTATACTAAAGGGAAAAGTGGTGCTGATAATATACATATAACAGTGAAAGTCCCGCGTAGTGAAAGATTATGTTTTAATGAAACATTTTCGGAAACCGTGTGATCTCCACCGTTATATTTTGGTACACGCGTAACGAATATTATGTGTTAAGCACCTCGCCAACTCTGATTATTGCGGTAAAAATATAGTATGGTAAAACATAGTATGCAGTTTACTCATTTTGATTAAAATATTATTTCAAAACACATATTAATATGATAATAGGCTCTCCGCACCAAGAGCTCCCCCAAGTCTTCTACTATTTTAACCATCAGCTCTTTACTATTATCTCTCGACACCAGGTCTATGATACCATCTCCTTTCCATTGTTTCCCGTGGGTACGTAAGAATTATCGGCGACGAGCACGCGGAGTCGTTGGCTAGCTTCGCATCAAAGAATACACCTTATACTCTCAACCCCCCCCCCCCCTCTAAGGTCCGTTTAATCCCGCTATACACCGTCAACACACCCACAAATTATATGGAAGCTCGAATTGGACGATATTCCGAGGACATATATATGTTCTTCTGTAAAAAAAAACATTCACCCCCTCCCTACATCCGTGGTATCAGTCTTCAAAGATTAATCGAGCAAATATTGTAAGATGCTGTACCATATCAGTACAGGTATATAATATTATTATAATCTATCTAAATATATAAAAATGGATGTGCTTTTGTATGGGACTTATAGATTCAAAACCGACTCAATCTAATATATTGTTCTTAAAGGTATCAGAAAAGTTATAAGAATATAGTCTGAACCACGCGTTAAAGAATACATATAGAAGCTGCAAATGCGGATTTCTCAACTCGCTCGAATTAGTTCACAAGATGAGGTACTCCGATGCCGATTCGCTCGTGAACTGAGATATTATCAATATCATTATTAATAACGTACGAGATAATCCCAGCAAGGGTTGAATTATTTTAATTTCAATAATTCACGCAAGGCTTTAATGTTAGGTGTTAAAAGTCATTACTCATTATACATCATATACCTACGTGCGTTCTGGTCGTATTCGTATTCACAGACCATAATAAAAAATACAGCACGCCGGGACACGAAACAAGAGATGAATGTAATGTAATTACTGCAGTCATCCGTCTTATTATGAAATCGAACGAAATGGTATTATAATATTGTAAAGACTTATTTATAACATACGGAGGTCGTGCTTATGAATATGGAAGGTCGAATAGAAGGTTTATTATTATTAGGACAAAACGCTCGGTCTGGTTTGACGTTTGAAGGTGAAGGATCTCTGCCGTCTACTATAAAAGTTGTAAAACGAATGTTCGAGGAAATCATATTATCGCACGAAATTAAACAGCATTTTTAAAAAAAAATTTTCATTATCTCGATTATGCATGAATTAAAAATGTTGCAAATAAAAAAAAAAAGTTAAACTTTTAATAACGTTCATTGTTTTCACGTTGGTACACGGTTTATTATTATGACTACATTATAATACACTTGTTAATAAATAATATTCGTTGCGGTTCATACATGGTTTAGTTTTTAAGTTTAACAGAATAAATCATTTTTAACTCGAACACGTGTATGACACCAGCATAATAATATGTGTTACACAACAATGTGAACCTATAGAATTTAGTTATTTCATAATATTATACGTAGATACCTACATTATGGACTACAATTTATATTGTACAAATTTCATAAAAACAAAAGTAGGTAGTATATAATATTATGTAAAATAGTAGTTTAAATTCGCTTAGCTTCCGATCAGTCGTATTACCTAACTATATGATCTAAAATTCTGTACGGTCTGAACTATTCAACAACAACTAATAACTTAAATATGTAGGTATGTATAGTATAGGTATGTAATTACGAAAATTATTTAAGATTTCAAGTGTTTGATATAATTCAAAACACTAATATTCGACTGATTGGTATGGTTGGCACATATTTGTTTAGGTATACCTTAACCATTTTTGGTATCTGGTGCCTAACAGTCTTGACAGTCTTGTTAAGTCTTGTACTTTTCAAATGTATTCAGAATACGTACTTAAATACTTGGTGTCAATTGTATTTGAAATACGTATTCGATACTGTAGGTACTGTTTTTCAAAATTCAAAAGTATAATTAATACAAATACATTTTAAAAGTATTCGAAATACGTTACGAGTAGATACTTTCTTTTGTACGTTAAAATATTCGTATGTCCATCCCGAATGTGTAGATACATAAAATTGTTAACAAATATTTAAATTAAATAATTAATGAATACGTCTTTTGATTGGTTCACAAGTTTCAGATATCACATACCCATTATATTTTAATCAGGTCAAGTTAAACTTCAGCTTGATAGATATACGCACTGTAGCTACCGTTCCAACTGCGTATTTGACGAATTCTTATAAATTCTTAGAACCATTATAAAATATTATTTTAAGAACAATAGTTTGTATAATAATAAAACACGAAACAAAAATATTGGTCGTTGAAATACAACTGTAAAAACAAATTAATTATTTAGTATTCTGGAATAAAGTATACAAATAAAAAGTATTTCTAAACTATTTGAAATATATTTGTCAAAAAGCATTTGAGAAGCATTTGAAATACCAAAAAAGTATTCAAATACTGCAAGTATTCGAATACTTAACGAGACCAGTCACTGCCCAGTTGATATTATGTTATAAATTATAAATAGCAAAAACTTCGTATTCAGCCTCCGTGTTCAATGTTCGTTTATTAAATGATTCTATAAAATACCATATACGAGTAAATAGCACAGTAAAATGATGTAGTCTACCTTAAATCTCAACTATATATTATGTGCTAACGAACCTTGATGGAATGTTAATATGGTATTACACTATTCCGCGTTGAACTTAAAACGACTTTAATGTGCATAATATAACTACTGTGCATGTATTTATACACTGTATATAATATATATTGTCTTCACAGTGCAATTTACGGTCGATTGACAAGAGCCATATTATAGTATTATGCGCACGTACGTCAGCGGATAATTTTGATTTGAACGATAAAGACACAATTATGTACATGATAATGTAAAAGTTTAACCCAGATTATATTACAACTGGTGTACATATAGTTATAAATAAATAATATATTGTATAACTTCATATGGTGCTTAAGCACTTCAATATACCTACATAAAAATCGAATTTTAGAATCAATCTGTATACAAGAAAGGTATCTTTGAAATAGTATTCAAGAGGGGTAGGCCTTTAGTCCCCGCATCTGTTCTCTATAAAATATAATTAGAAAGATGTTCTGCATTCAAACATGTTGTTTGTAACGAATTAAAATAATGTAAAAATAAATGTTTCTGTAAACGTTAATACTATTCGAGAAAATGAGCTTACATTGCAAAGAACCAATCACCTCGTATATTAGTAAATTTATGAGGTGGTGTAAAATGCTTTAGTCGCTAACAAAATGTAACAATACTAACAATAGCTGGTATATACAATGTCTACCTACAATACACCTATTTCAATTGTTTAGGTTTATGACTTTTTAAAACTACAACTAAAGTCTAAACGGGGAGAATTCCTAGATCCTCCCCTGATTATATAGACGCAGTGTACGCATAACCTACGGATGTTATCAAGGCCGTAACTGAAAACAATTTCTGGTGTGGGCCAAAAATGTTTAATACAGTTACTGGGTACTTATCATTTTTACGTTCAAAATATACAAGCTCTTGTTCTACTTTTGGAAATTTTAAGGGGGGGGGGGGTGTACAGCCTCCCGACTAGCCCAGTAACAGGCCAGTTACGGCCTTCGGTGTTACATGATAAAGTAAGGCCTACAGAGAAAAGTTTACATGGAGTCATGAGCATGGCCGTTTTGGGATACGTCTATAGGAAATATACAATACATTATATCAGCTATATATCATATCCAATTATGACTAACGGTGTGTATCACATACAGGTATACGGTTTCCGGTAACATTTTTTGTGATAATAATATTATGATATGTGCGTGTAGTACAAATCAATCCGATGGTCGTATTGTACTACACGTGCCAGTATGGGTATATCGCGTGCGTCATACGCATCCTGCACTGCGACTCGCGTGCCCTTTAATAGCTACCTTATAATACAAATACAGACAAAATACTCAATACCATTTATTTTATCAGACGGTCAAATGACGCGTGACTCAGCACACACACACACACACACACACACGGTACCGTATGGTATTTTTATTATTATTGTTATTATTATTATTGTTTTTTATTTTAATATCATCAGTTGGTCGGTTTAAAATTAAAAGGATGACTCGATTAATACATTATTTACCTGCAGGTTATACCACATGCGTATTGTGTCTGTAATATACGCGTAGGTACTATTTTTTTTAATTTTAGATTCCGGAGCTCATCGATCATGATATTGGTTTTACAATGACGTGCGTGTTGTATGTTTTTAAATTGTTGTGATGTCTGAACTACGAAGACACTTTTTCTACAGTATAAGAAAATAAATACTCCGATCGTCAACTTCGAATGAGGTTTTTGGTAGACAATTGGATCTAGTTTGCACACATTCGTAAATCGTTGGTCAAAATTACAAAACACTCAGTACGCACTTTTTAAAATAATCAGTGCCTAGTGGAGAGGGAGGATTTAGAAAATGTGTCAAAGTTTTTATATAATTATTAAAATGATTGATTGGTAATCTTGGCTACCAAAAAGTAAGACAGTCTCCGTTCAGAATCGTTTTTCATCGTACACAATTATTAATTATCATTGAATTAAAATTTAACGAATCCATTATACAGTAACGACCTACTCAATGACGAAGTACACTCGACACCTACTGTATACAGCAGAGCTTTTACCTATTTGACGGTTTTTAATACGCACATCGTGTACCAATATAATAATATAGGTATTTATATTCTATATGTTATACCACTACTTTACCGATTCATTATTTAATGTCATTATGACAAAGTTCCTTCAACGGGATGATTATTTAATCTGTCTCTTCCTCAACAGCGATGCCGCTGCAATACCTCAATATATCTAATTATAGTCAATGTTCAAAAAATATGTAAAAGAAAATTTATAATAATAAATTTAATTGAAGCACTGTCGAATAACGCCATTCCGTGCAAATTGTATAAACGTTCATTAACAAACCATACTAATCAGCAAAGTTTGACAATTTCCTATTGGATCTCGGAGGTGGAATAAATTGTATTATAATTTATAATATACAATAATATAACCTTTCAAAAAGGGATCAACCACCGAATAAAATAGTTTTCGTATAGATACAGAAGATTGTCGTATTGGTACATTGTAGGTATACCTACTCGAATATGAAAGTATGAAAAGTAAAAACTGAATTTATTCTTATATAATATTTAATATTATATATAATGTACAGTGTACACACAAGTCGTTATTAAAACACACATATTTTGAGGTTATAATATATTTTATAGGTATATGTTTCATTATTTCAAGTACATTGTACACTTTTTTATTTTAATATTCGTGAACGTGAACACTAATTAGTGAGTTCAATTTGTATTAATATCTCCCTATATATGAAGCAGATGAAATTGATTAAGTTTACGCTATTTGGGTAAATTCGGAAACTATTAAAATTAATAAAATAAACAGTCCGCTAATTTAATAAACTAACAAGAAATATAACATACCTTATATGATTTTCTACACCACGTTAGATATTGATCGTTCTAAAGATATACCATGTTGGTATAAATGTATAATACATAATATTATACCTATGTAGTTTTAGTTTCGTTATTTCTTTTCTTTAGAAGGTTTTATATTAAACAGTTTTAAAACAATTAAAACTTACATAACTAACTTTTTAATATAATAATAATTGATAATTTTAATTATAGCGTGAAAATATAGTGAATATGTAATTTAAAGTTTCAACAACTATATCTACTATAATATTATTTTAATCAAAGAAATTACGAAATTTTTTTTTCTGATAAGTACTTTAGTACTTCTATAGACAATCATTCATATGAATCGTAAAAATAGTTTATTTTAAATTCATTTTTACGAATATAGTAGCTATGGCGTGTCCGGAATCCAATTAGGATCGCGATCATAGGAGAAACTATTAACTAACTATATAAATGTGATTTATAAAGATAAATAAAAAATACATGATAAATGTATGATTCTTTAAAACGATTTTAATTTAACTCATTTGAAAGTTAATAATATGATGAATTAATCTTTAAATGGGTTACCTATAATAATAATTATCTTTAGATCAGGATATTTAAAATATAAAATGTCCAATCGATTATAGATATAGCACGAAAGTTTAGGAGTTATTATCTATTCTAAAATATAGTACCTGCCCACAAAGTCAAAACTCACTGCATGCACAACTAAATAACAAAATCAATTTCGTCCGACATTTTTTGATGTCTTTTTTTAGGAAGTCGTACGCGGTACTACACACAACTATTATATTATTCAATGGGTACTTGATTGCATATTATGCTGCATTTTCGATCGCTTTATAAAACGTGTAGGACAAACGAACGTAAAACGATTTTAAAATGCCTTGAATTATAATATACACGTTCATGGTGTACCTATACACTACGATTGAATATACATATTATACCATACAGTTTTCGTATCTCTTCGCATAATATTTTCGATCGTCGGATGAGAGTCAGCAGTTGCAATAAAAAGTCTGTTTAATTACGCGCGCTCGGGACGCGGCGTGGGTCAGTGGGTCGGTCATAATATTATTATGACCGAATACTAGAAAATAACAATAATATAAATATTAATGATGTTCTGTGCAGTGCTAAATGCGAGCTCGGAATTAAGGCGGTGCGCTAGTGCCATAATATGAAAATAATCATCATGTGGCTTAAATATTGTATATTATAATATAATAACAATAACAATAATATCATATTATTATGTGCACAATACCATTCGTTACCGGTCGAGTGGCGAAAAAAAAAGACTGCAATTCAACTCGACCAAGACCAACTCGTTATCTCGTCGAAGGAGTGTTCGTCATTTATGCACGTACACACGACCTTGAATCAAAGTCGAACAAATACGCAATACGGATGCGAAAACTAAACTGTGTAATTTTTCATTTCCGTATTAATACGTGTGACGGTGAGTTTAGCATCAGCCGTACAACCGTATTCGTTTGGCTAAAATGAGGAAATTGATTACTCTGTTGTTTTTATATTTCAATTTTTACGTCAATTAACGCGAAACATTATCAACGAGGAAACGCCCTCGTAATAGTACGTTATAATAATACATTGTCATATTCTGGGCGAGAGTTTTCGATGAATTTTCCAATTTTAGCGTAGTGCGTGTCACCGTTGGGTTGTCACTTGCCGGTGTCCATCGCATAAGGGCATAATAATAATATAGATAGGTAGAGTTGGGCGAAATGGTTACGTAATCTATTTGAAATTTAAAATGCGTAATTGATTTAAAATTGCTATTTAAAATACTGTACCTATGCAAAAGAAAGAGTTTTTTTTAAAATTAAACGATGTTAACATAAGTAATAACGCAACGTTAAATTGTTTTATTAGTATATTCTATAATATAGTTATACCGTTTTCCAATATTTTATAGGTATAGTATTATAAATACACTTTGGGACTGCGTATAAAATAGCTTTTAATTAGGGGTGCGCGATTGTTTTTTTTCTTAAATAATCGATTGTTTTTTAAATACTTTATAATAATCGATTAATCGATTATTATTGATTTTATATTATAATTGTTAATCAAACATACGTGAGTCGATTAACCGATCAATTGCGAGTCGATTAATCGATTAATCGATTAATCGATCAATCGTGAGTAGATTAATCGATCAATCGTGAGTAGATTAATCGATATGTCACTTAATTAATTTATAATTACATTATAATTGTTAATCGATTGGCTGATTAATCGATTAATCGAAACAATTAATCGATTAATCGATATTTTTTTACGATTAATCGATCCTTCGATTAATCGATTATTTATAATTTTTAGAAATAATCGATTAATCGATTAATTGATTAGGATCGATTAATCGATTGTCATAATCGCGCACCCCTACTTTTAATATCATAAAGAAATCGTCTTAGTGGAAAACCACCCTTAAATACAAAATTACCTACATAAAATATTTTTATACAAATACAATTTGACGACTAGAAATTAAATTCGTATGCTGGTAAAAATTAAGAAATTCGACTTAATGCAATTAGTATTTCGTTAAAAAACCACGACCTATTTAAAATTAAAATCTAAAATACAAAATACAATTATTACAAAATGTAAAAATATTTATTTATAATGCATTACTCATTTGGCAACCTTGTAGGTAGAATATTGTACTCATACAATATTAGAAAATAATATCGTTTGTGGTAAATGTATTAACGACCGAACCGTTCATATAATTTTCCTGTTAATTGATCGTTAACTCGAATACCTATATGGCTACATAGGTATCCTATCTAAAAAATGTTTGTTCTGTCCATGGTCATAATATGTAATTATAATGAATCTGTTAATTGCATGGCACGAGCTAACAATAAGGTATACTTAAATTACGATTTTATCTACTACGGGCGACAATAATTATAAGTAATTATGTATTTTGGCATTAAATTACAAAACAGCAGCAAAACGATTTACAAATTAACATTTGGATAATATAACACGAAGACTCCCGGGTTTTGTGCCTTGTGGTTACAACCACGGACCTCACATTAGCACTGTGTGCTTTAGTCGTGGAGGTTTACAACGGTTTGCGTACGACGATTTTACCCGCCGTCCGTCGGCTGCACGTCGTCTAAGGACCAAGAGCACCGAATCCAACGATTTTTACCTTTTTCGGGTACCCACAAGATACCGTGGTAATTCTTTTCTCCGCTATCAAGCGCCGGTCCCACAGCAACCACGTTATAGCTGAGATTACAGCCATTCGTGACCACATAACTCACTAAGGTTTCAACTTACGAGTTGACGTCAGTGGGTCAGCCCGAGTCCTCGGTCCCTCCAGCAAGGGTAGCGATTCTCTACCATTATTTGGCTAGTGATCTGCTACGGTGATTCGGGGTGGATAGTCCCGAAGTTTCCACGGTTTTCACCACTTCCCATGTACTGTAGTGAGCAAAGTTCCGTAAGCATCGTCGGACTAGTAACCGTCGGTCCCGAGTTATTTTATATAGTATATTATAATTATATAATATTATATTGTATTATATTATCTTATTTATATTATACTATATTGTATTATTCTATATGGTTATCTTCCCCTGGATATCCCTCGTCTAGGTTTGTCCCTGGCGTCCCCTTTTCAGGACGGAGGACACAGGGACATCTGCTGGCTCTTACCTGTTGAATCTCACGGCAGCCGTGGAAATAGGGTAACGAACCGGTAGTTTCTACTTTCTATATGGGTCGCTCTCCGAGAAGCGTGGAGTCCGCCCGGTTTTAAAACCCGAAGGCTCGGCCGGGCGGGGACACCACGTCAAGGCGAACTTTCTTCGACCCTGTGGATAATATAACTATTAAAATCAAATTCATTGCATGCATTTTCGCCGTTTTATTATACCAGGCCCATAACCACGAGTGGTGGTAGGCAAGTCGGGGAATTTCCTCTTCAAAATCCAATGGTTGCTCACTCTAAAAATGAAGCTGATAATATATAAACATACTATAACTCAACGGGCGAGACCGTTTTCGGCCAAAAACGTACCCTTTCCTTTTCGGTCAATTAATTTTTCGACCAAAACAAAAAGCTATATAATATATGTAAACAAATAAAATAAGTTATACAATGTTTGAAAATGTATGGTAATTATAATTTTGAAAATTATTAAAAGTATAAGTCACATAAAATGTTATAAAATAAAATATAGAAAATTATTTAAAATATAAGAATACCTATATAGTATATATTATTATATTAACATAATTTTTATGTTAATATGACACAATATGTATGATATTTATATATAAAGAAATAAAGTAATAATATACAATTTTTGTCAATAATTATTAAATACAATAGTTATAATATAATATAATTATTAAAATTGAACAAAACGAAAAGTTTAATATACTATGTTATATACAACATTTTATGTAATTTATACTTTTAATAGAAAAGTAAGTTTAATACTACAGCCATAATTTTATAAAAATCATGAACTTAGTTTATTCTTTTAAATATTATACACATTACTATTATATACTTAAAAACTATTGACAAAAATTGTAGATCATTATCATTATAATTATTTATTTATATATTTTACACATTTTATAAAACTTATATTTTTATTAATTTTAATAACTTTTTGTTTTGGCCGAAATTGAAAGATCTACGATTTTGGTGGAAAAGGGAATCGACCTTTTTTAAATATTTACAATTTGTAGCGAAAACTAGTTGAACAATTGTTTTGTATCTTAGTAAAATCTTAAAATATATTGTATTCGATAAGTAATGAGATGTGCAATGTAAAAAGAAACCTACATTAATTATATAATATGAACAACATATGTACATTCACATTTCAGAAAATTATATATATTACGTTCAAAAGTGTAGAAGTTTATTTTAGGGTTAAGTTACATTAATACAAAAACGAACTTACTTAGAATATAAGTTAGTTTCGGAAATTTTCAACTTTGTTAGCTAAAAGTTAATTTGGTGAAAATAGTAACTCGGGTTAGAGCAGAAGTTAAAAGTTGGTTTTTTTTCATAGTTTAAAATATTTGTTCAACATAATATGTAAAATCTAACATAAATTAATTACTCGAGATCGAACTTAAATTATTGGTGACGATATAAAATGTATATTGAACAACTGATAATTTGATCAAATACATCAAGTTTATATGTAGATAATAATTAATAACCTTGATTTCTTGGAAACGAATGAAATATCAGTCATTAGAACATAACAATATACAAAGAGTATGATACTATATTCGAATATGTATACCAAAAGGTGTTGTGGTTAACGTGTATTTCAAGAAATTTAACTAAAATAAGCATAACTGATATGACAATAAAATAGTTTATTTTTTCATAAAATCGAAAATACTCAACATTCATTAAATCACGGCCATAGATTTTAATAGTCAGTACTCAGCAGTTTTCCTGAACATATTTGGATATTTAGATATTTTAACAAGTTAGATTAGATTGTTTTACACAGTCAATTAAAATCGTTATGCAATTTAATAAAGCTATTATGAATTAAAACTAACTAGATAAGTACATTTCAAACTTAAATTTAGTTTTCTAACTATAGATATTACCTAGCTTAGCATTAAAGACATACATATAAGAACCTAATTCCTATATATTTTTTGTCACTACGCGTTTATTTTAGATTCTGAGTGGAACGATGAATGTATTGATTTTACAATGATGTGTGTTTTTATTTTTATTTTTATTTATTTTTTTTTGTGTCTGTCATCACCTTTTAGGACAGTAAAAACTAAAAGTGCTTGGATTTTCTTCAACAGTATCTTTTCTAATAGGAAAGTGAATCTAATTGATACTTTGGGGGGTCAAAATTAAAAATTTCCCAGTAGTTTTCAAAAGCGCCGTGAAAAACAAATCAAAAATTAAGGAAAAACTGGAATTTTTACGCAAAATCTGTTTTCGAGAAAATCGATTTTGGTTTTTTGTACAACTCTAAAACAAATGACCGTAGGTGCATAAAATTTTGATTGAATGTTTATATTAGCATTTTCTATACGCCATAACATTTTCCAAATATTTTAATTTATTTTGATCTGTTTACGGACATTTTCAGTTTCCATATTATTTAGTATTTTTTTCTATAAATATCAATAATTATTTGTTGGTTAAAAGAGTTTGAAAATTTAATAAAAGGTTCCTATTAAATTGTTTCAAAGGCAGATGAAAAAAATTAAAAATTCATAGTCACAATTTTTTTTTATAAGCATCTAAATTTTCAAATATGGACAAAATACGTAAAAATGACGAAAATTTGCAAATTATTTTTAGTTAGAAATTCATGAAAAATTTTGTTTTTAAATCTAAGATTTGAAAATGTAATACAAGATTCCTCATAAGTTTGTCTACCTTTTTAAAAAAAAAAATGTCTACAAGCAAGTCAAGTCAAATTTTTATGAGTGTTTGAAATTCATACTTTTACAACATTTGATATTCACTCAATTTCTCATGTAACGATGTTCTTATTTTGTTGTAATTAAAAAACAAATGACTGTAGATACTTGAAAATTTCACTGAATGTTTATATTAGTATTTTTTATATACGATAAAATTTTGAAAATAATTTGACTCTTTTTGAGCTGTTTGCGGACATTGTCAGTTTTCAATTTTAAATTCTGAGTGGAACGATGAATTTATTGATTTTACAATGATGTGTTTTTTTTTAAATTTTTTTTAATTTTTTTTAATTTTTAATTTTTTTTTTGTGTCTGTCATCACCTTTTAGGACAGTAAAAGTGCTTGGATTTTCTTCAACAGTACCTTTTCTGATAGGAAGTGTAGGTACTTTGGGGGGTCAAAAGTAAAATTTCCAATATTTTTCAAAAGTGCCGTGAAAAACAAATAACATGATACATGAAATTGTCACTGGTTGTTTATATTTCCATTTTCCATACATGATAAAATTTTCAAAATATTTTGATTTGTTTTGAGCTGTTTACGGACAATTTCAGTATCCAATTTAATTAGTTTTTATTTCTATGAATGTCAATAAAACATTATTTGTTGAGTAAAAATACTTGAAAATTTCAAACAAGATTCCACGTACGTAGTTAATTCTGTTACCAAAAAATCTAAGAAAAACATAAGCACAGTTTATTTTTATAGTCATTTTAAGCTCGAATGTGGACGAAATTATATGTTAAAAAACCTAGAATAACTATTTTTGTTATTTTTTTGTGATAGTATAATATTACTCATGAGTACTTGAAACTTCTAAAGTATACTATTATATGTATCTATGATAGTACCATGGTTTGTTGTTGATGTATAACGGGTTACCTAATGAATTTTGTGATATGATTAATTTGGAATTTATTATAGATACCTATTATTGGTCAATTTTTTTTTAATACCATAGATAAGTATACCTATAATATGTATGTCTTATACCTGGACTGACATACCATCTCCGCTCAGAATCGTTTTTCTTATACAGTGATATTATATCATTGAATTCAAATTTAATACTATCCATTATACAGTGACCCACTTGTAACCTACTGTACAGCAGAGCGACATCCACTTACCCACCTTTTTTGTTTTGCCTTCCCTACCGTTTACTCTACTGCAGGGTAACCCTATATTTTATATTATATTTTTACTATACAATGAAGATGGTATAACATAAAATATAGATGTTCAATATACAGGTAGGATGGCATCTATACAGACCAATCACGCATACATTATGACGTATAGTACGCGTGTGAATATCGGAATCGATTTGGACTTAGTGTAGAATGGTCAAAAGCATCATCGTCACGTGCACGAGCTTAGGCGATAAAAGCCGCATCGTAATCGGTGGCAGAAAAAATATAGAGTTCGACATTTAGAGGTGTCCGATAAAATCAATGGACACGTGCAGTTAAATTTGAAAAGCAATTCAATTAGCGGTCGAATCCAATTTCGGGACGACTTCGAAACAGAGAACATAATAATATATAATAATTTATTATCTGTCGGTATTTGTAGTAGTTTTTTTACACACACACACATCCATATATATAGGAGTATAGATTTTTGTCTATACCCGAACTGGCGATTAAAAATGTAGTTTTCGCGTTTCTCAAAAATCTAGACGTAGCCAGTTAGTGATTCGTAGACTTAATTCGAGTGAATATTTCACTATAATAGTTAAATATATTGATCATCTCCGGTAAGTATACAAACTTCTAACATATCACAATAGTTTATCACGAGGTTTGGCGGGTAGACGAGTATACAAAGACAAACAAAGTCTGTAAGTCGGTGTGTAGATAAGAATATAAAGTATAAGAATATAAAGTCGGTGGTTATACCATATAATGTATACCTACGTATGAAGACAAACAATATACTGTAAACCCGTATATAGTTATAATATGTGTTCAAATGTATAATAATAATGATGTCTACAGTGCGGATGTGCGATGTAAGTAAATACAATGTACCAGGTACCTACATATTATTATTATTATTATTTATCATTATCGTCCATAATATTATGAAGTTGAGTGTAATGAGTAGCCGGCTCGGAAATGACATTTACAATATTATTTTACTAATGTATATAGGTACCTAACATATTGACAATTTAATAATTTCATGTCGTGCGGAATTTGATGAAAACGCGTTTGTATAATAATATAGAAACCGTGCGGGAGTAAAAAACTGAGCATATGCCCGGAACGTGCTTTGAAGAGAAAAATAATATATATAAAACCGACCTATATATAAAACGCAACATTATACATACGCTTATACATTATATAGTGTTATATACATACACATTATATACGTATAAATTATGGTATATATACAATATTATTATACATGAATTCGTGTACATTATTGTTTTGAAAATGTTCAACGCGTACGTTAATATAATAATAATAATAATATCCCGAATAACAACGGAATAGTCTAAAAACAAATATATACGGTTTTCGCGTTTTGTATGCGCACGGGCAAGTTAAAAACAAATTTCAAACTTTTATTAAAAACCGACGGAATGGTGCAGCAGTAATATAAGCTGCCGATATAATATCATTATTATGACGTCGAGCGCGAAATGAAAATTTCAAACTTAAATGGATATGATATACATTTCAGATAATTTAGCACAACATGCGAAAGTGAAGATGCAGGACAATATAACCGTTATGACTCTTGTGACTTGGAATTTAACTAATAGTATTATACTACTAAGTATAATACTTAACTAATATTATAGTAGGTAGATACCTACTTATATAATAATATGAATATTTGAATGAAAAAATATCAAATAATTCCAAAAATTAATGTTTTGAAAGTGCCGAAAATATAATGAAATAACCATCGTGGTGGTGAAAATGATAGATAAAATTCAAACATTGATCAAACGTAAAATTATTATTGCATACACATTTTAATCAATTATTCAAAGGGGTATGACGTATAAAATATAAATAATATATTTTGGAATTTTAATTTCACAACAGTTGTAATAATATTATATTATACTTACAACTTAGGTTTACTATTACACACATAAAGTTGTTAATTAATTTCAGAGTTATTAATATTTTTATTCCATATATGTATATTTATATCATGCAATTATATTAGGTATGTGTTAACTTCATAATCACGCAACAACCAATAATAAGTACAAAATATGATGCTTTGTAAACTAAATTGTATTGCAGTTATTTGTTGAATGTTTGTTTTTCTTAAAATATGTTTATTTCAAATTTAAAATGTTGATAAGCAGGTAGACACCAATATTATTCGGTTATTGGCTAAAAATCCCGTCATTTCCGATCGTTGTTTAAGTTTTAGCGCAAGTAATCCGACATCATTTTTACATACTCAACCCTTGTAATATAATTTGTATTACATTGCTGAACAATTTTTTTGGGTGAATTCAAGGTCACTTAGATGTTATATGGACGCAATTTACTATACCCATTTTAGAAACCAAGAAATACCGGGCGCAATTATTTTCTAATAAATAATAATACTATTTTTACTACCAGCTCACCGTGGGCTCAATTTACAATCGCTAAAATTGCGCATACCATCGACTTCGATCAGAAATATTGTAAACGGAGGAACTTTGGAATCAATAGTCATTTACGGTATATGATATTATAATATCCACGCCCACGTATTATAGATGTACAACGTATTTTATTATAATATAATATTATTACCAAGCTCGGATTAAGACATTTTGAGGCCCAGGGGCCAAAGTTTTGAATGAGGCTCCTATACGAAAAAGGGAAAATAATGTATATATTATTTAATATTAGATACCTGTTATAATAAATATATATAGGTATTAAGTACATAGCTATAAATAATGAATAATGTATCACTATTTATTTATAAATTTTAATTTACAAGCTTTTTTCCTCGCTAAATAATCATCGTTTTTTTTTTAGTTGATTTATACTGTGTTATAGCCTATAACAAAAAAAATAATGGACAAATCTGAGACCCCCAAATAAATTCTAGGTATCGAGGCCCGGGGGCCATGCCCCCCTGGAGCCCCCCTTTTCCGGCTTAATTATTATGCGTACCTCTATAATGGTTCTATCATCATGGGCCGAACCGCTGATATCGTGGAATATAATATATTTTTTTATTTCCATTTCTATCGTCGTCGAACTATAGTATTACGTGTACGGAGAAAATTATTCGACCGAATGGCTACCTCCTATACCGGCCCATTCGATGTATACACGTATATAATAATAATATGTGCCTACAATACATAAACACAAAGACGATATTCAATCAACCAGACTGATAATAATTCCGACGGCAGACCGCAAGGCTTACGTCACGTAGGTATCGTACCATCGTACGGTGGTATACCGTGACAACCGTATTCGGTGTATGATATATTACGTGTACCAATGTCCTATATTATATTGTGTATATTGCTGATTACTGGCAGGACTCTAGGGTCTTATGAGGGACGAGTAAAAGAATAGTATAATATATAGTATAGTATTATACTATTTATAGATATATTATATTATGTGCAGAACTCCACTGAAGTAGCAGCGAAACTTCTTCGATCTCTATCATACTTATAATTTATATAGGTATGTTTAGATATAGATACCTACTTTGAACGCATATCTTTATGCCAACGATTCCTAAGACCTATACCTACGTCTTATTTTCTGATAATATTAAATTCGTCCAAGATAACGAAATGCCTAAAAAGAGGTAAGTCTAAGTTCATGATTTTTGTTATTGTATATTATTGTGTGTACAAATTTGTATTGATTTATTTTTTTTGATCAAAGGCTTCGAAAACAGGGGTTATTTTTAGTCGGTTATTAGTGTGGTACTGTGGTGGGAGTATACGGTTTGTAACACGTGTATATGTGGCGAGGATTTGTCACTAAAAACCGGGGTGATGGTCACCAATCCGGGTCCCGGGAGATAGTGACACTGGCCGATGCTTGACCTCAGAACACATAAGTGACACACCAGGCCACACATACACTAACTTATTGTATGACATAATATTATATTGCACGTTCTAAGAATAATTAACCGGACATATATAATCTTGTAAGAATCATTTGAATGTACATATAGTTTCGGTGTTAAAATGTAAAATCCTCTTGATCTAACCATTTAATAATAAATAAATATAATATTTTACGCCATTATTATACCTATACGAATAAAACCGACAAAAAAAATAAATAGGCTCAGGTAGACTATATAGGTCGTCGTCGAGGGTCAACCATAAAATGTGCGCACTGCGCGTAGACAAATTTCCGCCAACGATGACTGCAGGGGGGGGGAGATCTTCTATGGCTTTTTGCGTGCTATTAATTTCGCCTGGTCATATATATTATATACGATACACCGGGTGATCCGTTCGATGCGAGATACTCTCATTATTTCAAAAACTATTAACGATTTTGAAAATATAATTTTTACGTACCTAATTTTAAGTATATAATATATAATAATATATAAAAATTCTGCTTTTAACTAAATATGTAATATACTTATATATTATTATATAGTTGAATACAGAATTTTTCTAAAATAACGATATTTTTTACCATTTTTTTGTCGTTATAACTTTTTTAATGATAACATGAATTTGTTATTTCTCGTTCCAAAGCAGAATGAATATTTTTTGGAGTACTATTCGCTACCTACGCTACATAAATATTCAATTGCGAACGAGTGTAGTTTATATGAGTCATGAGTTATAAATGTAAAGTTCAGATGAGCGGAGTGCAGTAAGGGCCCGTTTTACAATCATAGTTTAAACCTAGGTTACGCTTGAACCACTGATTTTACCGGCCGAATTCGGTGGTTTAACCGGAGTTCAACTATTGTAATACGGGCCCTTAATTGTACAGTGCAGTTGTAGGTACCCCACAAAATGTCAGTCCACTACTCCACTCATCTAAACAATTTAAATATACGTATAACTAATAAACTGGATATGTACTCTGTAGGTGTCCGAAATTTGATAATAATAGATCTAAATACTGGGAGTAATATTATGCTCAGGAATTGGAAATCAAAAATGTATTTTGACATTCAAAAGGGCAAAAAACCTAAAAAATGATAATGACTAAAAACCATGTAAAAGAAATATTTTCAAAAACGTTAATGTTTTCTAAAATAATGTGTCATATTATATACCTACGTTTCAATAAGGATAAACTCGTATAATATAATATATACATGAGTACTTATATAGATAAAACGAAATTATTCGTTCTCAGAACACTGCACTACAGTTTGCCTATATAGCTATATACTCAGTATATAGTCTATTATCTATTACCTATACGAGTCATTATTCAGATAAGTATACTTACCGGCTACCCATTATACATATTACTGTCATGGTATCCATTCTCATCGTATGTAATTGTATTTTATATATATTTTTATATTTTTATTTATTAGAAGCGCGCCGTAGGCTTCACGCATGCCCATCCAGCGTGGTGGTTGATTGTTTACTTCAAATGTGTCACGCGAAAATAGCATACGATTTTTTTTTCTAGGGGATTTTGAAACTTTTCTAATTACTTTCCTGTGCGCAGACACTCCGCCGCCCCGACAACGTTCTTGCGAACAGACGGGTATACGGTTTTATAAAAAAATGTTTTCTTTCTATTTTTTACTTTTGTATAAATTATCATCCCGTTTGTGCACGGGGCACAATGGAAAATTGCCATCGTCGTTATTAAATTATTATACTGTGCAACAATATACCTCTCTATTATTATGCTACAAGTTATAATGTCATCACAATTATTATTCGAAAGTCGAAACCGTCAAAACGCTTTTTACGACGTCGTTTCTGCGGCAGAATATATTTTTATTCGCAACAAACCGAAATCCGTCAAGTAATCTTTTTAATTGACTCGGACGGAAAAGAAACGGCGTACACAGTGTCGCTTATAATTTAGATTGAAACAATAAGTTTTTTAATAAAAGTTTTAGTCCAAGGTTTTCAAACGCCAAATAACGAGAAACAAAAATAAAGAAGCTATTTATTTATATAGTAATGTTTATATAACGCAACTCATTCATAATATTTAATACATCATTGAAAATGATAACTGCACCTCGTTAAACAAAAAATCATTACTAATAATTAGTATAATTAGTGTAAAAATGTCTTGAGTTAAAAATATTAAAATATTCGTTTGAAAATACATCAATAAATGTCAAACTATATATATTATACAAACTATAAAATACCTATTTTATTCTTACCACTACCTATTTGTAGGTGTAATATAAAACAAGGTATATTATACTAATTTATTCGTTGTTTAATTTTATATATTTTGTTTTAATTTATCATTATTTCAGGGGTCTCGTATTAACCTAACCGGCTATAGGGTATCCATCCTTTGAAGTTTAAACTTTTGCATGATTATTTTATTACCTAAGAAAAAAATTCTGTTTCTTTAATTTATGTTAATTTTATTAATATGGAAACAAAATTAAAGCACATCAAAAACCTTTCTCTAACTAACCTATAATGGCTAATAATAATATTATCATGTCGATAGCATTGATTCACGTGGCTCTGTATAGTTAGCCAATGACGGCACCTATACCGTGTTTCTTATATTTTTATCCATTCATACTATTATTATTTATAATTTATATAATAATAGTAATAATAATAATTAAACTTCTCCACACTTTAGAGCCGAATATTTATGATCGTTATTATATACAATTTTTTCTTAGAAATAGTTATCAATGAAATAGTTAAAATTGCGTTTAGGTACTTTTCAAATAACAATAACTTTTAAAAAACTATTTCACGCTACTTATTGTAGAAATGTCGTTACAGACTATACCCGACACTGAATACGATTATATTATATATATATATATATATATATATATACTCATTGTAACCTAGTCGTAACGCATTTATACGGAATTTAAAAATACATTTTTCAGTAAGGACTATAACCCTTTTCATTGATTACAATCCTAGTGACAATACTTACATACATTTATCCATTTTTGATTGATCGCCTTCAGAAATATTTGACATTGAAGAAACCGGTGCGTGTATAATTTTATAGTGTGTTCTCCGATTAATGAATACAAAGGCGTACTACTAATTTTCGATTGAACCTATACTGTGACATTTGACGAAATGTGAATAATTCATTGTACACCGATCGCTATACGAACAAATACAATAAGTACAATATTATATCATGTGTATTATAATAATATCATACAATAATGTATATTAAAACGCATACGAGTTTGTACCTAACACAAAAATCAATAAATAGTTACTATATAATCAGATATTACACGTAGAAAGGTACGTTGAACACACAATACGTACGAGATTGCTAATACATGTATTATCTATATTATCTATCCAACTACTTAACGTTATTGAAAAAAAACCTTCTTTCTACACAAACCCTGCAATGCATCGTTTTTAATCATTTTTCAGTTTCATGGGAAGCTACATTTTACTTAATGAACCGTCCGACAGGAAACATTAAATTATACGGTCGAAATATCCCAAAAACACGGTTTCCCTTTACACCTTTTATGTGCGTGGGGTATAAAGCGAAGTGGGCGAGCACACCAACCCCCATAACTAACACCCATTTCGTGATGCACCTGTACCTATATATATATTATAAACCCGAGCGACGCTCCTATATATATATATATTAGGTAGATCCATTGATAAGATTTTAGATTTATGCGTCTCATTATTATGTGCCTTTTTTAAAACTCTTACCGTGTCAATGAGATAATAATATATTACTACATTTTATTTGGATTCGATAAAATATCTCAATATATATATATATATATATGTGTAGAACATATTACTCAAAATATATAATACAAGCTGAACGGAAAGTATACAGACGGCGACGATGTAGCGATGGCACCGTCCGTCGGACGAATACTGCCGTAGGGTGTGTTTCGGTGTGCGTCTGTCCAATAATAAGTCAACGGTTTTTTTCCTATTCGATATTTTTGAAAATAATACATATACCTATTGCTCAGGAGAACTCAACATAACCTTTTGGTTTACCTGAACTCTACGAAATTAAACCATTGTTTCGCGTTCTGTTAAACTGCAGGTCTGCAAGCAGGGGTTAAAGTGAGGGGGGACG
Source organism: Acyrthosiphon pisum (assembly GCF_005508785.2). Classification (NCBI taxonomy): domain Eukaryota; kingdom Metazoa; phylum Arthropoda; class Insecta; order Hemiptera; family Aphididae; genus Acyrthosiphon; species Acyrthosiphon pisum. The sequence goes on from NC_042494.1 coordinate 146,210,952, forward strand.
CAGGGGGACTCAGTCTCCCTACCACGGCCGGTGGTTAAAAAGCGTCCCCTTTAACAAATTAGGGTTTTATACATTAGACATTATATGTAAAATTATGTATGGAACGCTTAAGATTATATGGAGACATTAGTCCCCTCTGGAATTTTTTCTCACTTTAAGCCCTGTCTGCAAGACGTACTCTCCGAGATCAACAGGTTGATCCGTGTAAATATTTTCAATGTTGAACTATTCACATTTGTACTTACTTATTTATATTCAGATATAGTTTTAATTGACTATGATATTTGCCCGCGTTTAAGTTTACAAAATGTACCTCCGCAGGAAGAGAGATCCGTATAGTCAAACCCGGTAAGTGTTGGGTGTGAATTGTGAACGTAAACTGCAAACACTGCAGTGAGAATGCCTTCAGTATTAAACGCACTTTTAATATGACCAATAAAATTTTTATTTAAAAACTTTTGCTCGTTATTCGGGCAGCAGGTACCTATATAATATTATTATATAATGTTATGTAGTGGAACGTAGAAAATAATACTTGGTGTTTATTCCACGTGAACAATGGCGCCTAAGTCTTTGGAGTTTTCGAAAGCATAATATTATAATACACGACGATAAATTCTGTCGATTCGCTCGCGAACAAGACGTGCTCTCTCTTTCCGTGTTTTGATTATATTATATAGGTATTATAATTCAACCCCGTTACAAAATATATTTATATAAAATGTGTTAAAACTTTTTAAATATTTTACCGTTAGTTTATGCCAGCACAATATACATATATAGTTACCTATATGTATGCGAGTGAAATAGTGAATTCGCCGGCCGCGTTTTAAACATTTTAAATCATGTCTCGCCCCCATAACTCATGATTATCTCGCGCTGAAACACATTATGAACTTGAGCATATAATTTAATAATTGGCGTATAATAGAAAAGACGCGGAAAATATCGAAATCACCATGTTGTGTATAACACTATACATATCATTATATTATTATATTTCCAAACGTTCAGTTTTTCGTCGATAATAATTATAATAATCATAATGAGGATTGTGGAACGTCAGCCTGGCTCCCCGAACTCATAATTTCGAAGTCAAACCATACTAAAAATTATAGCGACCAATTCGCAACAATTAGTAACAGAAAAATCCGAATTTGTAACCCAAGTCTTAACCCTTAAATTTATGTTTCTCTTTTCGGGTGCCAGGCTGACGGATTTATTATAATAATGCAATATATTACTATTTTCATGTGATAATATCCCACAATATTATTATGTACATTTCATTTAATCGTCGAGCTGTAATAGTTTAGTACTAAAAGCATAATGAATAATAATTTAAATAAAAAAATATTACTATTTGGTTACCTATACTATACAGTATATACGTCATATGTATATACGATTGCCGTTATGAATATATATTATTATTAAACGTTTATTATTTCATGGCGGTTTTTTTAACGATCTTTTTTTTTGACGGTACAAAACAATAAGAAACCGGATTTAAAAATTTAAAAGCGGAAGTAAAAAAAAAACGTGTCGAAATTGAACAGTTGGTAGGTAGACGCCAGACGGCGCAGTATTTTACAACGTTTTACATCAACTAATATTTTAGCATTTTCGGTAATGGTCTCCGGGGTCCGATTTCGCGTTAATAAAGGCTACTATATTATTATTATATCATTTTAATTTCATCGTGTCACCACCAGAACGGTATTTTAAAACGAACATATTAAATTCTATGTGATCGTTATGACGTGTTACCGTATCACACTTATGCGCCACGGGAATTAGTCATAAATGGTAATTTAAAACACATTAACGACGACGCGTGGAATTTCGGAAGTAAACTGTCAACCACGCGACGATAATAATATTGTTACTAGGTAATCATTAGTCATATAAAATCGAGTGGTTATGAAATACGTACTTTAAATCGGAAATACATATATACATATATAAAACATTATTATTAATCGAACTCTGTCGTAATAGATACACAGATATTATGATTCATTGACTCATCGTAATATTACTATACTACTGTTATGGTTGTAATTATCATTATGCCTATTTGACATTGTATAGCATAATATAGACACTGCAGGTACGAATTAGTTATAATGTCGTCTATCAAAACAAGGACATTAATATTCTTTAACGAATGACGAAGCAGTGTAATGTAGATTAGTGTGAATAGCATTTCATTATTATAATAATATTAAAAAAACATTGCTAAATAAAATATAATATAGTTGCCAATGGACACGTCGAACGCATGTGCCCATACATACGGGAATTTATACGTTACGGTGTGATCGAATTTCGTGTACAATATTTTATTGGATTTCGTTATTTTAAAACAAAAGAACAGAATACTATAAGCTGATAGAAAAATGTAAAATATTATATTACAGGTTTATCAAAATGGGAGGTACTTACGTATAATATCATGTAAACGTTTAAAAGTTAAAAACGAAAACTATAGTGTCGTTATATTATAATATTATTTGCCTAGTTTACGATGAATAATCACTCTGTACACAGTACACATATCACATTTTTTTTTTGTCTAGTATAGGGCATAGGCGCATGGATACATAAACACATAAATTATTAGAGGGTGCTAATTTTAAAATCAGGGATGCTAAGGACCCCCTAAGCCCCCCCCTATTTGCGCCTATGAGTATAGGTATACCAGGGGTGTCCAAACGACTTAAAAGGCTAAAAAATAAAAATAAACAGACAAGTACAAGGTAGTAGGTACCTATCTATTCGAAAGAATCAAAACGCTGCCGGCTAATCTCACACCGGAAGCACATCATCGGCGTACACCGTGGCGGGAAAAATTTTGGCCTCCGGGCGTTCGCAATTTCTCAAAATTATAATATTATATTATCATAGTGAGCGTTTCCCCCCCCCCCCCCATTGTCTACACAATAGTCGAATGGCAGAGAAGGGTGGAAGTCGTCGGCGGGGTGATGGCGACGGTTAAAAAGAATGAAGAAAAAAAACCGTTAAAAACGCTCATCGTCGTTTATCTTCGACATGTGCAAGTTGCGGTGTGTACTATCTACCGGCCATCACACCACACACACACACACACACACAAAAGCGTTTGTCGTCGATGGCATAAAATATAAAAATATTATATTGTATATTATTATGAGCAGTCATACGATAATAATGATTCGGCGTTTAGCGTCGTCGTGTGTATTGTTATGTGCGCGCGTAATATACGACGGCGGCGAATATCCCGAAACCGCGTACAAATCGGACGGCGTCGCCCCCGAATAATGTACCTAACCTATACACCTGGAAATGACTTACGACAAAATATGTCGAAAAACGAATACGACATTTCGAGCGACAATAATGGTAGGTGCTATACGGTGGGAATACTGCAGCAGAAACGAACGGAGTCCGGCGAATAGTATAATAATATTATAATAACGATAATGCAACGATAACAATAATATGAGATGGCTTCGTTTTCTTTAACGCATGTATACGCGCACACCATTCGAGTAGGCGGCAGTGTGCCATCACCACCGTCGTCATCATCATCACCATTATCGTCGTCGTCGTCGTCATCGTCCATTGTTGTCAGTCGCCTACCTCTCTATACGTTTTATACCTGGTCCCCACCGCCGCCGCGATTGTGTGTGTGTGTGTGTGTGACTCGGACGACTACACAGTCGTGTGTAGTACGCACACCACGCACACGCACGCTAGAA
>NC_042494.1:146214744-146215765 GCF_005508785.2 Acyrthosiphon pisum
AAAAATTTATGGAGAACCTTGTACCAAATTTTAAAAACTTAGTTATAAAAGAAAAAATTTTTACGATTTTTCAACCACTAAATTACTTGCAAATTTTCGCAATTTTGACATATTTCGTATAAATTTGAACTTTAAATGCTTATAAATAAAAATTGTGACAATGTATTCCTTTTATTTTGCAACTGCTATTGTAAAAATATGTTAGGAGCCTTGTATTAAATTTCCAAATCTTAGAATTAAAAAGAAAAACTTTTATGAATTTCTGTCTAAGATAATTTGAACATTGCCGTAATTTTTACGTATTTAGTCAAAATTTCAACTTTAAATGCTTATAAAAAAAAAATCGTGACTATATATTTCTTTTATTTTTCAATTGCTATTGTAAAAATATATTATGAGCCTTGTATTAAATTTTGAAATCTTAGATATAAAAGGAAAATTTTTTATGAATTTCTAGCATAAAATAATTTACGAATTTTCGTGATTTTTACATAATATGTTGTCAAAATTTGAACTTTAAATGCTTATAAATAAAAATTGTGACAATGTATTCCTTTTATTTTGCAACTGCTATTGTAAAAATATGTTAGGAGCCTTGTATTAAATTTCCAAATCTTAGAATTAAAAAGAAAAACTTTTATGAATTTCTGTTTAAGATTATTTGAACATTGCCGTAATTTTTACGTATTTAGTCAAAATTTGAACTTTAAATGCTTATAAAAAAAAATTGTGCCTATGTATTTTTATAATTTTTGAATGGGAGTTAGAACAACATATGTGGACCCTTCTATTAAATTTTCAAGTATTTTGTCCCAGCTAATTTTTTTTTATCAACATTTATAAAAAAAAAATCAAAAAAAATCGATTATTTCAATTGCCTATAAATAGATTAAAAATTAGTGAAATATTTTGAAAATAAAACTATATAAGAAAATGTCAATTTAAACAACTGGTAAAATTTTCAAGTGTCTACGACTCATACTTTTTGAATATAACAAATATCAAAATCGTTTGAGGCTAA
>NC_042494.1:146216134-146221029 GCF_005508785.2 Acyrthosiphon pisum
TTCAGAATCTAAAACAAAAAAATAGATATACTAAATATCATAAAAATATTGTTATACTATAATATATTTATAAAGTCTGTATGTTAAATGGACATTTTACCCCTGATTGTTTTCGGTGTAGTATGATATTTCCCCCCGATATAATTTTGATGTGCACATTTTCAAATTTTTTTTTTAAAGTTTATTATTGACTAATAATATTGAATTTAATAATACTGTATTATTTATTATTTAATATGAAATTATTTATATTTTTTAATATAAAATACAATATAAACATTTTTTTTTTTTTCATAAATATAATAGGTTATAAATCTATTTGTTCGATCCACTGAACTACTTCAAAAATAAAAATTTAAAAACAAATAAGCATATATTTTATATTTTAAGCTAAAAATTCAGGCATAAAAATGTTACATTTCGTAAAAAACATTTGATTACTAATTCTTTTGTTATTTCTAAACTAGTTTTTTTTTTTTTTTTTTGTTAAGACTACCAGTTTGGATATTTAACAATTTAATAATTGCTTTTGAATTTTATTCAAGTAATTCATTTGATCAAAAATATATATTTATAATTTATTATATTTATGAAAATATTTGAAAATATAAGACAATTATGGGCAAAATATTTAATAATAAAATAATACATTTTTCATATTAAATAATAAAGTTTTATTATGAAATAGTAAATTTTTAAAAATAATGGGGGAGAAATGTCCACATTAAAAATGTATATGGGGAAAATTTCCTACTACACCGAAAATAGTCGGGGGGGGAATGGTCGGGGGGAATATCCGTGATTCAGTCTGTATACCTAAGTATTACAAATAAAGTTTGTATTTACCATAGTTTTATAAATTGATATTAGACATAGCCATAAATTATATTTTTAATGATAAAATAATGCATATGTTAAACAATCAGCCGTATCCCCCCCCCCCCCCCCCATCATGACAAAATCATATGACCGCCACTGAATATATGCATGATAATATGTTTTTCTTTTCAATTTAGAATAGTATAAAATATTGAAACCAGTTCGAAGTTTCTTATGTTATTTAATAATATTAATAAATAAATAAATGATTGGTCGTGAGTGACTGGGGCGTTTAGAACTGCATTTCATAATTTTCGTCTTTCTCACTCACGGTTATGATAATATTATAGTCATTAGTCATTATATATAGGTACTACATAATACACTAAAATTTTAATCGTTATTATAAGCACACACACACACACACACACACACACATATCACAGCACAGCACAGCAACACCGCAATAACAACAATAATAATTATGTTGTAACGACGACCGAACAACAACGACTATGATAATTATATTACAATATATTCACTGTATAAAATAGCTGTGACGTGTACGTCCCTCCGTCTGTCGTGGGTCACGTCTGTAGCGTATCTCTCTCTCACTCCCACCCGCTACCATCCAACGCTGTTTAGTTCACTAGGCCGGAACGAAAATTAATTTCAAAATACGGTTTAATCAAAACTTCTACTTCAATTAATCATAAAACACGCACACACACTATATTATATTCATTGTTCCCCGAAAAAAATAAAAATAAAAACAAATACGCCACCGCCGCATGTCCTGCGCCTTGTTTGTTCTTGTGCAGTAAACACCGACCCTTCTGCCTGGACCTTAAAACGCTCGCATAGCTATTTCGACGCCCGTACAGCTCAGTTCGATTCTCATTCGAAATAAAATGTTCGACTCGGTGGGGTTCAGATAATTGAAGAGTGGAAATTCAAAAGGTGGTATGCCAAAAACCAAAATGTTCACAAATCAAGAAAAACTGTAACACATTTTCTGAAGACTATAAACTCTCAGAATAAGTTTATTTATATATAAAATATAACATTTAAACGATTGGCAATGTAAGATTAAATCTACCTAAATTGTAAACATTGTTTTTAATACTTTAAAAATTTCGTGTCAGACCAAAACGTGGTATTGCAGGTTTTGAAAAGGTAATGGCAATATCATGTTTTAAAGTTGTTCCTATTTCTGTTGATGCAAGACGCATTATTGCCGGCAATACCAAGTTTTGCAATGATATCAAGTATACTTCAATACTAATAACACGGGCAAAAATACGTTTTGACTTGAACATGATTGAAAATGATAATACCACGTTTTGTTTTGACATTAAATGTCACAATTTCACGTTATGTATTGAACATCAGTTTTAAAATCGATTTTAAATCGATTTTATTCAGAAAAGTAATCGATACAATTTTATTCTGACTGCAAAACCGAATTCCTCACATTTTTTCCCATAAAAATCGATGTTTAACTCAATTTTAGAAATTTTGGCAATACTACATTTTGCATTTCTATCCTTCAATTCTGGTTTCATCATAGGGAGTTATTGACGATTTTTCCATTGTATTAGTACCATGACAAAATAGACGGGTATCATCACAGTTTTAATAGATTTTTTTTCATATGCACGAGATGTCCAATATGCCCCTTTGCCTCCGGTCCATTTCGTAGTTCTCCAGTTCTGATTGGTTGATTTTTTTCTATGTTATATATATATACTAGCTGTACCGCCCGACGTTTTCCAGGCCAAAGTTTTATATTTTTAATAAATATATTTGTACAAAATGTACAAACCATATTTCTTCTAATTATAATATTAACGTAATAAGTAACGAATTGCAACCATTTAGATTGACAAAAAAAATGTATCTTTTGTTTGCTAAAAAAAAAATCATTTGTGAGCTACCCTTTACCCATCTGCAGCCTATATGAGTTGAAAAATCGAGTTGTATACACCCTCCAATTTTCAAGTAATAATCTATAGAAATAACTTTTATTGAAAACATTCCATCGTTTTTGATGCTATCAACTTCGGATAAACTAACATCCAATTTTAGTTGTACCTAAACCCGATTCCGCCCGCCAAAAAATTTAAAAAAAAAATGTATATTATATAAGTGCATCTTGGGTTTAGTGTACCTAAGTTCACGGATACATTTTGGTAGCCTTGTGAATAAAATCGACCAAGGTGAACAATTTATTTGTGGTGGATTGGGTATAGCTAGTGATGTAAATTTTCATGAAAATTATCTTGAAAATTTTGAAAATTTTATAATTTATCATATTAATTTCTTATGAAATAAATTTTTTGATATTATATAGTTGCAGTATATTTAACCTTCATAATTATATTTTTAAATATGTACTTTTATTACCATTTACCCATTTTAATATAATTTTGGTATTATTCTAATGAACATAATATAGTAAATTCAAAATACAAATCATTAAATAATATATAATATATACCTATATCAATATATAATATTTAACTCGGTAATAAATGTGCATTTTTATCTTTTATTAAAAATGTTGTATTTTTACTTCAGTATAAATTATGAGTGTATATTCGTTTTGTTACAATTGTTGACTTTTCAATTTTTAACGGAGGTAATTTATTGTTTGAGTCACTTTCTCAATTTTACCCAAATTTTATTTTTTTTTATTATAAGTGTTTTTTTTTTACTCTGACGTTATACTTGTTACAATGTAAATAAAAATGAAACAGTAATTTTATAAGGTATTTAAATATATTTAAACTTAAAAATTAATTAATCTAAGAAAAGTACAAAAAAAAACAAATTTTCAGAAATTTTCAATGAAAAAAAATCTTCAATTGAAAATTTTCAAGCTTACATCTCTAGGTATAGCACTTGGTATAAATTGAACGTGGTTCAAATTACTCTTTAAACATTCCTGATATCTCCAAGAACAATTCAAATTTTTACAAAATTAGTCAAGTAATTTTTGAGAACCTATATTATAGCTACAAATATACTTTCAACACTCGCATTTGTCTTAAGATATAATTTGTTTATTCGAAAACATAAGCGTGCGACGATTTGATTGATGCTTTTACCTCATCTGCCAGAGTAACTAATGCCAAACATTTAAAATACTAATTTTTACCAATTATTTCTCCTATAACCAATAGCAACCATTTATAAGCAAACATTTCTATCGTAAATCTCAAAATACCTGTTTGAGCACCCCTCCGGGTTGAATCAGCTGGGTCTGATTGTGAATCTAAACCATTCAGGGACTCAGTCAAAAACGAATAAAAAATGTCCAGTGGCTTAGGAGGAGTTAATTGACATACAGACAGACATGTATTTACATATATATATAATATATATATACATAGATTGTTATTATTTTCGGCCACCCAATTAATTTCACCAAGGAAAATTATTACATATTAAAACCTTCCCCGTGACTTGACCGATTTATTAGTGAAAACCGTATTAAAATAAGTGGAGTTCGTTTCAAGTTTTGCTCGTACATACAAAAAAGGGACAGTGTTTCTCTACTATATTATTATGCATGACGTTATATATATAAAAACCTTCCTCTTGAATCACTATATCAATTAAAAAAAAACCGCATCAAAATCCTATGCGTAGTTTTAAGGACATTTTCCCCCAGACATTCCCCCACACTGACTGTTTTTGGTCTAGTAGGATATTAACGATATATATTTTTATGCGAACATTTTCCCCCCATTTTTTTTAAAGTTTATTATTGACTAATAATATTGAATTTAATAATACAATATTATTTATATTTAATATGAAATAATTTTTTTTAAATAAAATATAAAATATATAAACATTATTTTATTTTCATAAATATAATAAATTTATAAATGTATATTATGTTTGATCCACTCAACTACTTGAAACAATAAGACATTAAAAAAAAATAAGTATAAAATAATACATGATTAATAATTAATAAAAATAGCCAACAATTCCGACATAGAAATGATACATTTTGTAAAAAATTCGGCCAAGTGCATGTCGGACTCGCGCATGAAGGGTTCCGT
>NC_042494.1:146221129-146221865 GCF_005508785.2 Acyrthosiphon pisum
ATCTGTTGTCGTCTGCAACTGCAGGATTGTGGCCAGAGGACGTTTTTAATTTAAGCTGTTTTTGTATTAGGTGTTGAATATATATACCCCAAACCTGCGATCCAGTACTTCAGCAACTTGGATTGTCTTCCCTAGATATTTGTAGAAAAAAATCGAATTGGTTTTTCTGCCTAATCTTGTATCCGGCGTAGGTAGTTGACTGGCAAACACCACGACTTACCCATTATTTACTTAGATTATTTTAGATTCTGAGTGGAACGATGAATGTATTGATTTTACAATGATGTGTGTTTTTTTTTTTATTTATTTTTTTTTGTGTCTGTGTACACGATAAGTAGTCGAAATAATGCTACGATTTTCAACTTCAGTATCTTGTTCGATCAGAAAGTGAATATAGTTGGTGCATTGGGGAGGTCAAAATTTAAATTTCCCAGTAGTTTTCAAAAGCGCCGGGAAAAACAAAAGAAAAATTAAGGAAAAACGGGAATTTTTACGCAAAATCGATTTTTCACAAAATTGAATTTGGTTTTTGGTGTAACTTTAAAAAAAATGACCGTAGATACATGACATTTTGACTGAATGTTTATCTTAGCATTTTCTATACACCATAACATTTTCAAAATATTTTGATTTATTTTGATTTCTTTACGGACATTTTCATTTTCCATTTTTTTTTAGTTTTTTTTCTAAAAATATCAATAAAATTTTATTTGTTGGATAAAAAAGCTTGAAAATT
>NC_042494.1:146221915-146265585 GCF_005508785.2 Acyrthosiphon pisum
AACCACGACCTATTTAAAATTAAAATCTAAAATACAAAATACAATTATTACAAAATGTAAAAATATTTATTTATAATGCATTACTCATTTGGCAACCTTGTAGGTAGAATATTGTACTCATACAATATTAGAAAATAATATCGTTTGTGGTAAATGTATTAACGACCGAACCGTTCATATAATTTTCATGTTAATTGATCGTTAACTCGAATACTTATATGGCTACATAGGTATCCTATCTAAAAAATGTTTGTTCTGTCCATGGTCATAATATGTAATTATAATGAATCTGTTAATTGCATGGCACGAGCTAACAATAAGGTATACTTAAATTACGATTTTATCTACTACGGGCGACAATAATTATAAGTAATTATGTATTTTGGCATTAAATTACAAAACAGCAGCAAAACGATTTACAAATTAACATTTGGATAATATAACACGAAGACTCCCGGGTTTTGTGCCTTGTGGTTACAACCACGGACCTCACATTAGCACTGTGTGCTTTAGTCGTGGAGGTTTACAACGGTTTGCGTACGACGATTTTACCCGCCGTCCGTCGGCTGCACGTCGTCTAAGGACCAAGAGCACCGAATCCAACGATTTTTACCTTTTTCGGGTACCCACAAGATACCGTGGTAATTCTTTCTCCGCTATCAAGCGCCGGTCCCACAGCAACCACGTTATAGCTGAGATTACAGCCATTCGTGACCACATAACTCACTAAGGTTTCAATTACGAGTTGACGTCAGTGGGTCAGCCCGAGTCCTCGGTCCCTCCACCAAGGGTAGCGATTCTCTACCATTATTTTGGCTAGTGATCTGCCTACGGTGATTCGGGGTGGATAGTCCCGAAGTTTCCACGGTTTTCACCACTTCCCATGTACTGTAGTGAGCAAAGTTCCGTAAGCATCGTCGGACTAGTAACCGTCGGTCCCGAGTTATTTTATATAGTATATTATAATTATATAATATTATATTGTATTATATTATCTTATTTATATTATACTATATTATATTATTCTATATGGTTATCTTCCCCTGGATATCCCTCGTCTAGGTTTGTCCCTGGCGTCCCCTTTTCAGGACGGAGGACACAGGGACATCTGCTGGCTCTTACCTGTTGAATCTCACGGCAGCCGTGGAAATAGGGTAACGAACCGGTAGTTTCTACTTTCTATATGGGTCGCTCTCCGAGAAGCGTGGAGTCCGCCCGGTTTTAAAACCCGAAGGCTCGGCCGGGCGGGGACACCACGTCAAGGCGAACTTTCTTCGACCCTGTGGATAATATAACTATTAAAATCAAATTCATTGCATGCATTTTCGCCGTTTTATTATACCAGGCCCATAACCACGAGTGGTGGTAGGCAAGACGGGGAATTTCCTCTTCAAAATCCAATGGTTGCTCACTCTAAAAATGAAGCTGATAATATATAAACATACTATAACTCAACGGGCGAGACCGTTTTCGGCCAAAAACGTACCCTTTCCTTTTCGGTCAATTAATTTTTCGACCAAAACAAAAAGCTATATAATATATGTAAACAAATAAAATAAGTTATACAATGTTTGAAAATGTATGGTAATTATAATTTTGAAAATTATTATAAGTATAAGTCACATAAAATGTTATAAAATAAAATATAGAAAATTATTTAAAATATAAGAATACCTATATAGTATATATTATTATATTAACATAATTTTTATGTTAATATGACACAATATGTATGATATTTATATATAAAGAAATAAAGTAATAATATACAATTTTTGTCAATAATTATTAAATACAATAGTTATAATATAATATAATTATTAAAATTGAACAAAACGAAAAGTTTAATATACTATATTATATACAACATTTTATGTAATTTATACTTTTAATAGAAAAGTAAGTTTAATACTACAGCCATAATTTTATAAAAATCATGAACTTAGTTTATTCTTTTAAATATTATACACATTACTATTATATACTTAAAAACTATTGACAAAAATTGTAGATCATTATCATTATAATTATTTATTTATATATTTTACACATTTTATAAAACTTATATTTTTATTAATTTTAATAACTTTTTGTTTTGGCCGAAATTGAAAGATCTACGATTTTGGTGGAAAAGGGAATCGACCTTTTTTAAATATTTACAATTTGTAGGGAAAACTAGTCGAACAATTGTTTTGTATCTTAGTAAAATCTTAAAATATATTGTATTCGATAAGTAATGAGATGTGCAATGTAAAAAGAAACCTACATTAATTATATAATATGAACAACATATGTACATTCACATTTCAGAAAATTATATATATTACGTTCAAAAGTGTAGAAGTTTATTTTAGGGTTAAGTTACATTAATACAAAAACGAACTTACTTAGAATATAAGTTAGTTTCGGAAATTTTCAACTTAGTTAGCTAAAAGTTAATTTGGTGAAAATAGTAACTCGGGTTAGAGCAGAAGTTAAAAGTTGGTTTTTTTTCATAGTTTAAAATATTTGTTCAACATAATATGTAAAATCTAACATAAATTAATTACTCGAGATCGAACTTAAATTATTGGTGACGATATAAAATGTATATTGAACAACTGATAATTTGATCAAATACATCAAGTTTATATGTAGATAATAATTAATAACCTTGATTTCTTGGAAACGAATGAAATATCAGTCATTAGAACATAACAATATACAAAGAGTATGATACTATATTCGAATATGTATACCAAAAGGTGTTGTGGTTAACGTGTATTTCAAGAAATTTAACTAAAATAAGCATAACTGATATGAAAATAAAATAGTTTATTTTTTCATAAAATCGAAAATACTCAACATTCATTAAATCACGGCCATAGATTTTAATAGTCAGTACTCAGCAGTTTTCCTGAACATATTTGGATATTTAGATATTTTAACAAGTTAGATTAGATTGTTTTACACAGTCAATTAAAATCGTTTTGCAATTTAATAAAGCTATTATGAATTAAAACTAACTAGATAAGTACATTTCAAACTTAAATTTAGTTTTCTAACTATAGATATTACCTAGCTTAGCATTAAAGACATACATATAAGAACCTAATTCCTATATATTTTTTGTCACTACGCGTTTATTTTAGATTCTGAGTGGAACGATGAATATATTGATTTTACAATGATGTGTGTTTTTATTTTTATTTTTATTTTTATTTATTTTTTTTTGTGTCTGTCATCACTCATCACCTTTTAGGACAGTAAAAACTAAAAGTGCTTGGATTTTCTTCAACAGTATCTTTTCTAATAGGAAAGTGAATCTAATTGGTACTTTGGGGGGGCAAAATTAAAAATTTGGACAAAAAAACATATTAAAAAACCTGGAATAACTATTTTAGTTATTTTGTTGTGATTGTATAATATTATTCGTGGGTACTTGAAACTTCTAAAGTATACTATTATATATCTATGATAGTACCACGGTTTTTTGTTGATGTATAACGGGTTACCTAATGGGTATTGTGATATGATTAATTTGGAATTTATTATTGATACCTATTATAGGTCAATTTTTTTTTAATACTATAGATAAGTATACCTATAATATGTATGTCTAATACCTAGACTGACAAACCGTCTCAGCTCAGAATCGTTTTTCTAATACAGTGATATTATATCATTGAATTCAAATTTAATACTATCCATTATACAGTGACCCACTTGTAACCTACTGTACAGCAGAGCGACATCCACTTACCCACCTTTTTTGTTTTGCCTTCCCTACCGTTTACTCTACTGCAGGGTAACCCTATATTTTATATTATATTTTTACTATACAATGAAGATGGTATAACATAAAATATAGATGTTCAATATACAGATAGGATGGCATCTATACAGACCAGTCACGCATACATTATGACGTATAGTACGCGTGTGAATATCGGAATCGATTTGGACTTCGTGTAGAATGGTCAAAAGCATCATCGTCACGTGCACGAGCTTAGGCGGTAAAAGCCGCATCGTAATCGGTGGCAGAAAAAATATAGAGTTCGACATTTAGAGGTGTCCGATAAAATCAATGGACACGTGCAGTTAAATTTGAAAAGCAATTCAATTAGCGGTCGAATCCAATTTCGGGACGACTTCGAAACAGAGAACATAATAATATATAATAATTTATTATCTGTCGGTATTTGTAGTAGTTTTTTTACACACACACACATCCATATATAGGAGTATAGGTTTTTGTTTATACCCGAACTGGCGATTAAAAATGTAGTTTTCGCGTTTCTCAAAAATCTAGACGTAGCCAGTTAGTGATTCGTAGACTTAATTTATTCGAGTGAATATTTCACTATAATAGTTAAATATATTGATCATCTCCGGTAAGTATACAAACTTCTAACATATCACAATAGTTTATCACGAGGTTTGGCGGGTAGACGAGTATACAAAGACAAACAAAGTCTGTAAGTCGGTGTGTAGATAAGAATATAAAGTATAAGTCGGTGGTTATACCATATAATGTATACCTACGTATGAAGACAAACAATATACTGTAAACCCGTATATAGTTATAATATGTGTTCAAATGTATAATAATAATGATGTCTACAGTGCGGATGTGCGATGTAAGTAAATACAATGTACCAGGTACCTACATATTATTATTATTATTATTTATCATTATCGTCCATAATATTATGAAGTTGAGTGTAATGAGTAGCCGGCTCGGAAATGACATTTACAATATTATTTTACTAATGTATATATGTTAGGTACCTAACATATTGACAATTTAATAATTTCATGTCGTGCGGAATTTGATGAAAACGCGTTTGTATAATAATATAGAAACCGTGCGGGAGTAAAAAACTGAGCATATGCCCGGAACGTGCTTTGAAGAGAAAAATAATATATATAAAACCGACCTATATATAAAACGCAACATTATACATACGCTTATACATTATATAGTGTTATATACATACACATTATATACGTATAAATTATGGTATATATACAATATTATTATACATGAATTCGTGTACATTATTGTTTTGAAAATGTTCAACGCGTACGTTAATATAATAATAATAATATCCCGAATAACAACGGAATAGTCTAAAAACAAATATATACGGTTTTCGCGTTTTGTATGCGCACGGGCAAGTTAAAAACAAATTTCAAACTTTTATTAAAAACCGACGGAATGGTGCAGCAGTAATATAAGCTGCCGATATAATATCATTATTATGACGTCGAGCGCGAAATGAAAATTTCAAACTTAAATGGATATGATATACATTTCAGATAATTTAGCACAACATGCGAAAGTGAAGATGCAGGACAATATAACCGTTATGACTCTTGCGACTTGGAATTTAACTAATAGTATTATACTACTAAATATAATACTTAACTAATATTATAGTAGGTAGGTACCTACTTATATAATAATATGAATATTTGAATGAAAAAATATCAAATAATTCCAAAAATTAATGTTTTGAAAGTGCCGAAAATATAATGAAATAACCATCGTGATGGTGAAAATGATAGATAAAATTCAAACATTGATCAAACGTAAAATTATTATTGCATACACATTTTAATCAATTATTCAAAGGGGTATGACGTATAAAATATAAATAATATATTTTGGAATTTTAATTTCACAACAGTTGTAATAATATTATATTATACTTACAACTCAGGTTTACTATTACACACATAAAGTTGTTAATTAATTTCAGAGTTATTAATATTTTTATTCCATATATGTATATTTATATCATGCAATTATATTAGGTATGTGTTAACTTCATAATCACGCAACAACCAATAATAAGTACAAAATATGATGCTTTGTAAACTAAATTGTATTGCAGTTATTTGTTGAATGTTTGTTTTTCTTAAAATATGTTTATTTCAAATTTAAAATGTTGATAAGCAGGTAGACACCAATATTATTCGGTTATTGGCTAAAAATCCCGTCATTTCCGATCGTTGTTTAAGTTTTAGCGCAAGTAATCCGACATCATTTTTACATACTCAACCCTTGTAATATAATTTGTATTACATTGCTGAACAATTTTTTTGGGTGAATTCAAGGTCACTTAGATTTTATATGGACGCAATTTACTATACCCATTTTAGAAACCAAGAAATACCGGGCGCAATTATTTTCTATACTATTTTTACTACCAGCTCACTGTCGGCTCAATTTACAATCGCTAAAATCGCGCATACCATCGACTTCGATCAGAAATATTGTAACCGGAGGAACTTTGGAATCAATAGTCATTTACGGTATATGATATTATAATATCCACGCCCACGTATTATAGATGTACAACGTATTTTATTATAATATAATATTATTATCAAGCTCGGATTAAGACATTTTGAGGCCCAGGGGCCAAAGTTTTGAATGAGGCTCCTATAAGAAAAAGGAAAAATAATGTATATATTATTTAATATTAGATACCTGTTATAATAAATATATATAGGTATTAAGTACATAGCTATAAATAATGAATAATGTATCACTATTTATTTATAAATTTTAATTTACAAGCTTTTTTCCTCGCTAAATAATCATCGTTATTTTTTTTAGTTGATTTATACTGTGTTATAGCCTATAACAAAAAAAATAATGGACAAATCTGAGACCCCCTAATAAATTCTAGGTATCGAGGCCCGGGGGCCATGCCCCCCTGGAGCCCCCCTTTTCCGGCTTAATTATTATGCGTACCTCTATAATGGTTCTATCATCATGGGCCGAACCGCTGATGTCGTGGAATATAATATATTTTTTTATTTCCATTTCTATCGTCGTCGAACTATAGTATTACGTGTACGGAGAAAATTATTCGACCGAATGGCTACCCCCTATACCGGCCCATTCGATGTATACACAATAATGTATAATAATAATATGTGCCTACAATACATAAACACAAAGACGATATTCAATCAACCAGACTGATAATAATTCCGACGGCAGACCGCAAGGTTTACGTCACGTAGTATCGTACCATCGTACGGTGGTATACCGCGACAACCGTATTCGATGTATGATATATTACGTGTACCAATGTCCTATATTATATTGTGTATATTGCTGATTACTGGCAGGACTCTAGGGTCTTATGAGGGACGAGTAAAAGAATAGTATAATATATAGTATAGTATTATACTATTTATAGATATATTATATTATGTGCAGAACTCCACTGAAGTAGCAGCGAAACTTCTTCGATCTCTATCATACTTATAATTTATATAGGTATGTTTAGATATAGATACCTACTTTGAACGCATATCATTATGCCAACAATTCCTAAGACCTATACCTACGTCTTATTTTCTGATAATATTAAATTCGTCCAAGATAACGAAATGCCTAAAAAGAGGTAAGTCTAAGTTCATGATTTTTGTTATTGTATATTATTGTGTGTACAAATTTGTATTGATTTATTTTTTTTGATCAAAGGCTTCGAAAACAGGGGTTATTTTTAGTCGGTTATTAGTGTGGTGGGAGTATACGGTTTGTAACACGTGTATAGGTGGCGAGGATTTGTCACTAAAAACCGGGGTGATGGTCACCAATCCGGGTCCCGGGAGATAGTGACACTGGCCGATGCTTGACCTCAGAACACATAAGTGACACACCAGGCCACACATACACTAACTTATTGTATGACATGATATTATATTGCACGTTCTAAGAATAATTAACCGGACATATATAATCTTGTAAGAATCATTTGAATATACATATAGTTTCGGTGTTAAAATGTAAAATCCTCTTGATCTAACCATTTAATAATAAATAAATATAATATTTTACGCCATTATTATACCTATACGAATAAAACCGACAAAAAAAATAAATAGGCTCAGGTAGACTATATAGGTCGTCGTCGAGGGTCAACCATAAAATGTGCGCACTGCGCGTAGACAAATTTCCGCCAACGATGACTGCAGGGGGGGGAGATCTTCTATGGCTTTTTGCGTGCTATTAATTTCGTCTGGTCATATATATTATATACGATACACCGGGTGATCCGTTCGACGCGAGATACTCTCATTATTTCAAAAACTATTAACGATTTTGAAAATATAATTTTTACGTACCTAATTTTAAGTATATAATATATAATAATATATAAAAATTCTGCTTTTAACTAAATATGTAATATACTTATATATTATTATATAGTTGAATACAGAATTTTTCTAAAATAACGATATTTTTTACCATTTTTTTGTCGTTATAACTTTTTTAATGATAACATGAATTTGTTATTTCTCGTTCCAAAGCAGAATGAATATTTTTTGGAGTACTATTCGCTACCTACGCTACATAAATATTCAATTGCGAACGAGTGTAGTTTATATGAGTCATGAGTTATAAATGTAAAGTTCAGATGAGCGGAGTGCAGTAAGGGCCCGTTTTACAATCATAGTTTAAACCTAGGTTACGCTTGAACCACTGATTTTACCGGCCGAATTCGGTGGTTTAACCGGAGTTCAACTATTGTAATACGGGCCCTTAATTGTACAGTGCAGTTGTAGGTACCCCACAAAATGTCAGTCCACTACTCCACTCATCTAAACAATTGAAATATACGTATAACTAATAAACTGGATATGTACTCTGTAGGTGTCCGAAATTTGATAATAATAGATCTAAATACTGGGAGTAATATTATGCTCAGGAATTGGAAATCAAAAATGTATTTTGACATTCAAAAGGGCAAAAAACCTAAAAAATGATAATGACTAAAAACCATGTAAAAGAAATATTTTCAAAAACGTTAATGTTTTCTAAAATAATGTGTCATATTATATACCTACGTTTCAATAAGGATAAACTCGTATAATATAATATATACATGAGTACTTATATAGATAAAACGAAATTATTCGTTCTCAGAACACTGCACTACAGTTTGCCTATATAGCTATATACTCAGTATATAGTCTATTATCTATTACCTATACGAGTCATTATTCAGATAAGTATACTTACCGGCTACCCATTATACATATTACTGTCATGGTATCCATTCTCATCGTATGTAAATGTATTTTATATATATTTTTATATTTTTATTTATTAGAAGCGCGCCGTAGGCTTCACGCATGCCCATCCAGCGTGGTGGTTGATTGTTTACTTCAAATGTGTCACGCGAAAATAGCATACGATTTTTTTTTCTAGGGGATTTTGAAACTTTTCTAATTACTTTCCTGTGCGCAGACACTCCGCCGCCCCGACAGCGTTCTCGCGAACAGACGGGTATACGGTTTTATAAAAAAATGTTTTCTTTCTATTTTTTACTTTTGTATAAATTATCATCCCGTTTGTGCACGGGGCACAATGGAAAATTGCCATCGTCGTTATTAAATTATTATACTGTGCAACAATATACCTCTCTATTATTATGCTACAAGTTATAATGTCATCACAATTATTATTCGAAAGTCGAAACCGTCAAAACGCTTTTTACGACGTCGTTTCTGCGGCAGAATATATTTTTATTCGCAACAAACCGAAATCCGTCAAGTAATCTTTTTAATTGACTCGGACGGAAAAGAAACGGCGTACACAGTGTCGCTTATAATTTAGATTGAAACAATAAGTTTTTTAATAAAAGTTTTAGTCCAAGGTTTTCAAACGCCAAATAACGAGAAACAAAAATAAAGAAGCTATTTATTTATTTAGGTAGTAATGTTTATATAACGCAACTCATTCATAATATTTAATACATCATTGAAAATGATAACTGCACCTCGTTAAACAAAAAATCATTGCTAATAATTAGTATAATTAGTGTAAAAATGTCTTGAGTTAAAAATATTAAAATATTCGTTTGAAAATACATCAATAAATGTCAAAATATATATATTATACAAACTATAAAATACCTATTATATTCTTACCACTACCTATTTGTAGGTGTAATATAAAACAAGGTATATTATACTAATTTATTCGTTGTTTAATTTTATATATTTTGTTTTAATTTATCATTATTTCAGGGGTCTCGTATTAACCTAACCGGCTACAGGGTATCCATCATCCATCCTTTGAAGTTTAAACTTTTGCATGATTATTTTATTACCTAAGAAAAAAATTCGGTTTCTTTAATTTATGTTAATTTTATTAATATGGAAACAAAATTAAAGCACATCAAAAACCTTTCTCTAACTAACCTATAATGGCTAATAATAATATTATCATGTCGATAGTATTGATTCACGTGGCTCTGTATAGTTAGCCAATGACGGGACCTATACCGTGTTTCTTATATTTTTATCCATTCATACTATTATTATTTATAGTTTATATAATAATAGTAATAATAATAATTAAACTTCTCCACACTTTAGAGCCGAATATTTATGATCGTTATTATATAAAATTTTTTCTTAGAAATAGTTATCAATGAAATAATTAAAATTGCGTTTAGGTACTTTTCAAATAACAATAACTTTTAAAAAACTATTTCACGCTACTTACTGTAGAAATGTCGTTACAGACTATACCCGACACTGAATACGGTTATATTATATATATATACTCATTGTAACCTAGTCGTAACGCATTTATACGGAATTTAAAAATACATTTTTCAGTAAGGACTATAACCCTTTTCATTGATTACAATCCTAGTGACAATACTTACATACATTTATCCATTTTTGATTGATCGCCTTCAGAAATATTTGACATTGAAGAAACCGGTGCGTGTATAATTTTATAGTGTGTTCTCCGATTGATGAATACAAAGGCGTACTACTAATTTTCGATTGAACCTATACTGTGACATTTGACGAAATGTGAATAATTCATTGTACACCGATCGCTATACGAACAAATACAATAAGTACAATATTATATCATGTGTATTATAATAATATCATACAATAATGTATATTAAAACGCATACGACTTTGTACCTAACACAAAAATCAATAAATAGTTACTATATAATCAGATATTACACGTAGAAAGGTACGTTGAACACACAATACGTACGAGATTGCTAATACATGTATTATCTATATTATCTATCCAACTACTTAACGTTATTGAAAAAAAACCTTCTTTCTACACAAACCCTGCAATGCATCGTTTTTAATCATTTTTCAGTTTCATGGGAAGCTACATTTTACTTAATGAACCGTCCGACAGGAAACATTAAATTATACGGTCGAAATATCCCAAAAACACGGTTTCCCTTTACACCTTTTATGTGCGTGGGGTATAAAGCGAAGTGGGCGAGCACACCAACCCCCATAACTAACACCCATTTCGTGATGCACCTGTACTTATATATATATTATAAACCCGATAGCGACGCTCCTATATATATATATATTAGGTAGATCCATTGATAAGATTTTAGATTTATGCGTCTCATTATTATGTGCCTTTTTTAAAACTCTTACCGTGTCAATGAGATAATAATATATTACTACATTTTATTTGGATTCGATAAAATATCTCAATATATATATATATATATATATGTGTAGAACATATTACTCAAAATATATAATACAAGCTGAACGGAAAGTATACAGCTGTATAGACGGCGACGATGTAGCGATGGCACCGTCCGTCGGACGAATACTGCCGTAGGGTGTGTTTCGGTGTGCGTCTGTCCAATAATAAGTCAACGGTTTTTTTTCCTATTCGATATTTTTGAAAATAATACATATACCTACCTATGGCTCAGGAGAACTCAACATAACCTTTTGGTTTACCTGAACTCTACGAAATTAAACCATTGTTTCGCGTTCTGTTAAACTGCAGGTCTGCAAGACGTACTCTCCGAGATCAACAGGTTGATCCGTGTAAATATTTTCAATGTTGAACTATTCACATTTGTACTTACTTATTTATATTCAGATATAGTTTTAATTGACTATGATATTTGCCCGCGTTTAAGTTTACAAAATGTACCTCCGCAGGAAGAGAGATCCGTATAGTCAAACCCGGTAAGTGTTGGGTGTGAATTGTGAACGTGGACTGCAAACACTGCAGTGAGAGTGCCTTCAGTATTAAACGCACTTTTAATATGACCAATAAAATTTTTTATTTAAAAACTTTTGCTCGTTATTCGGGCAGCAGGTACCTATATAATATTATTATATAATGTTATGTAGTGGAACGTAGAAAATAATATTTGGTGTTTATTCCACGTGAACAATGGCGCCTAAGTCTTTGGAGTTTTCGAAAGCATAATATTATAATACACGACGATAAATTCTGTCGATTCGCTCGCGAACAAGACGTGCTCTCTCTTTCCGTGTTTTGATTATATTATATAGGTATTATAATTCAACCCCGTTACAAAATATATTTATATAAAATGTGTTAAAACTTTTTAAATATTTTACCGTTAGTTTATGCCAGCACAATATACATATATAGTTACCTATATGTATGCGAGTGAAATAGTGAATTCGCCGGCCGCGTTTTAAACATTTTAAATCATGTCTCGCCCCCATAACTCATGATTATCTCGCGCTGAAACACATTATGAACTTGAGCATATAATTTAATAATTGGCGTATAATAGAAAAGACGCGGAAAATATCGAAATCACCGTGTTGTGTATAACACTATACATATCATTATATTATTATATTTCCAAACGTTCAATTTTTCGTCGATAATAATTATAATAATCATAATGAGGATTGTGGAACGTCAGCCTGGCTCCCCGAACTCATAATTTCGAAGTCAAACCATACTAAAAATTATAGCGACCAATTCGCAACAATTAGTAACAGCAAAATCCGAATTTGTAACCCAAGTCTTAACCCTTAAATTTATGTTTCTCTTTTCGGGTGCCAGGCTGACGGATTTATTATAATAATGCAATATATTACTATTTTCATGTGATAATATCCCACAATATTATTATGTACATTTCATTTAATCGTCGAGCTGTAATAGTTTAGTACTAAAAGCATAATGAATAATAATTTTTTTTTTTTTTTGTCATATTTGTTTTTATTTGTACAATCTGTATAAAAAAAATATTTACAATAAGTACAATGGAGATAATAATAATTTAAATAAAAAAATATTACTATTTGGTTACCTATACTATACAGTATATACGTCATATGTATATACGATTACCGCGGTAATTAACGCGTTATGAATATATATTATTATTAAACGTTTATTATTTCATGGCGGTTTTTTTAACGATCTTTTTTTTTGACGGTACAAAACAATAAGAAACCGGATTTAAAAATTTAAAAAGCGGAAGTAAAAAAAAAAACGTGTCGAAATTGAACAGTTGGTAGGTAGACGCCAGACGGCGCAGTATTTTACAACGTTTTACATCAACTAATATTTTAGCATTTTCGGTAATAGTCTCCGGGGTCCGATTTCGCGTTAATAAAGGCTACTATATTATTATTATATAATTTTAATTTCATCGTGTCACCACCAGAACGGTATTTTAAAACGAACATATTAAATTCTATGTGATCGTTATGACGTGTTACCGTATCACACTTATGCGCCACGGGAATTAGTCATAAATGGTAATTTAAAACACATTAACGACGACGCGTGGAATTTCGGAAGTAAACTGTCAACCACGCGACGATGATAATATTGTTACTAGGTAATCATTAGTCATATAAAATCGAGTGGTTATGAAATACGTACTTTAAATCGGAAATACATATATACATATATAAAACATTATTATTAATCGAACTCTGTCGTAATAGCTACACAGATATTATGACTCTTTGACTCATCGTAATATTACTATACTACTGTTATGGTTGTAATTATCATTATGCCTATTTGACATTGTATAGCATAATATAGACACTGCAGGTACGAATTAGTTATAATGTCGTCTATCAAAACAAGGACATTAATATTCTTTAACGAATGACGAAGCAGTGTAATGTAGATTAGTGTGAATAGCATTTCATTATTATAATAATATTAAAAAAACATTGCTAAATAAAATATAATATAGTTGCCAATGGACACGTCGAACGCATGTGCCCATACATACGGGAATTTATACGTTACGGTGTGATCGAATTTCGTGTACAATATTTTATTGGATTTCGTTATTTTAAAACAAAAGAACAGAATACTATAAGCTGATAGAAAAATGTAAAATATTATATTACAGGTTTATCAAAATGGGAGGTACTTACGTATAATATCATGTAAACGTTTAAAAGTTAAAAACGAAAACTATAGTGTCGTTATATTATAATATTATTTGCCTAGTTTACGATGAATAATCACTCTGTACACAGTACACATATCACATTTTTTTTTGTCTAGTATAGGGCATAGGCGCATGGATACATAAACACATAAATTATTAGAGGATGCTAATTTTAAAATCAGGGGTGCTAATACCCCCTAAGCCCCCCCCCCTATTTGCGCCTATGAGTATAGGTATACCAGGCGTGTCCAAACGACTTAAAAAGGCTAAAAAATAAAAATAAACAGACAAGTACAAGGTAGTAGGTACCTATCTATTCGAAAGAATCAAAACGTTGCCGGCTAATCTCACACCGGAAGCACATCATCGGCGTACACCGTGGCGGGAAAAATTTTGGCCTCCGGGCGTTCGCAATTTCTCAAAATTATAATATTATATTATCATAGTGAGCGTTTCCCCCCCCCCCCATTGTCTGCACAATAGTCGAATGGCAGAGAAGGGTGGAAGTCGTCGGCGGGGTGATGGCGACGGTTAAAAAGAATGAAGAAAAAAAACCGTTAAAAACGCTCATCGTCGTTTATCTTCGACATGTGCAAGTTGCGGTGTGTACTATCTACCGGCCATCACACCACACATCAACACAAACAGACACACACACACACACACACACACACACACACACACACACACACACACACACACATACACACACACACACACACACACATACAAAAGCGTTTGTCGTCGATGGCATAAAATATAAAAATATTATATTGTATATTATTATGAGCAGTCATACGATAATAATGATTCGGCGTTTAGCGTCGTCGTGTGTATTGTTATGTGCGCGCGTAATATACGACGGCGGCGAATATCCCGAAACCGCGTACAAATCGGACGGCGTCGCCCCCGAATAATGTACCTAACCTATACACCTGGAAATGACTTACGACAAAATATGTCGAAAAACGAATACGACATTTCGAGCGACAATAATGGTAGGTGCTATACGGTGGGAATACTGCAGCAGAAACGAACGGAGTCCGGCGAATAGTATAATAATATTATAATAACGATAATGCAACGATAACAATAATATGAGATGGCTTCGTTTTCTTTAACGCATGTATACGCGCACACCATTCGAGTAGGCGGCAGTGTGCCATCACCACCGTCGTCATCATCATCACCATTATCGTCGTCGTCGTCGTCATCGTCCATTGTTGTCAGTCGCCTACCTCTCTATACGTTTTATACCTGGTCCCCACCGCCGCCGCGATTGTGTGTGTGTGTGTGTGTGACTCGGACGACTACACAGTCGTGTGTAGTACGCACGCCACGCACACGCACGCTAGAACGGTGTATGAAAAGAAGAGATGGCGTGTAGTGCGCTTGTGTGTGTGTGCGTGTGCGTCGCGTGTGCGTGTGCGTGTGCGTGTGCATAATATACGACGACGTCACGGACCGGCGGGAATGCGGTCGTCAGATAGGGCACAACCGGTGAGTTCCTGTTGCGGTCGGACGACTCGAGTGGGGGGAAACGTTCGACGGCGACGCGAGCGCCGGCCAGTACCGTCGCCCGCTCAGTCAGTTTTCGATACCGGTTCGTATCGCCGTCTTCGTGTGTTCCGCGCTCGACAATATTATTGTGTGTGTTGCGTCTGTGCGCTCGCGAGTGTGATCCGTCGTGAAGATGATGTTTTGTTCGCGTCGACGACGTGCGTGATCCATTTACGATACTTATAGTGCGCGAGTGAATCAGTAATATTATTATTATCATAACTCGTACGACTTGTTCGGATTTTTGGTGCGCAATATCGACATGTCGCCGTCGTCACAGTTATAATAACTGTGCCCAGAATCCGGACTTGGCGATATCGAAAAGCGTGCGCCGCGTATAATATTTTTAATATTACATTATTTAAATTTCTCGTCTGTGCGGGTTAGTCGCGATCGCGAAAATGTGGCGGTTTAGCGGCGGTCGCAGTGCGCGGTTCTTGGCCGCGGCGGCGTTGCTGGCGCTGGTGGTGCCGTCCGCGGTCCGGTCGTTCGAGGGCTGCCCGGCCGTGTGCTCCTGCAAGTGGAAAGGCGGCCGGCGGACGGTCGAGTGCGCCGATCGCGCGCTGATCACCGTGCCGACAGGTGTGGACGCGGACACCCAGGTGTTGGACCTGTCCGGAAACAATCTGCAGATCCTGCCCAACGAGACGTTCTACAAGGCGGGCCTGGCCAACCTACAGAAAGCGTACCTGCGCAACTGCCGCATCGGGCAGATCGATGAGAGCGCGTTCCGCGGTCTGACCAACCTGATCGAGCTGGACTTGTCCAACAACATGCTCACGTCCGTGCCGTCGTACGTGTTCCGGGACGTTCCGTACCTGCGTGACCTGTCTGTGGCCGGCAACCCCATACAAAAGATCGAAGCGCACGCCTTCTCCGGCTGTCCGTCCGTCGTCAAGGTGGACGCGTCCAACTGCGGGCTCCAGTCGGTGGCCGGTCTCGCGTTCAGCGGCGTCGTCCGGCTGGAGACGCTCCGCATCAACGGCAACCGGCTGACTGAGTTGTCGGCCACCGTGCTCGAGTCGCTCAACAAGCTCCGGTCCATCGAGCTGCACGACAACCCTTGGGTGTGCGACTGTCACCTGCGGCCTATGAAGCTGTGGCTGGCCGGCAACAACGTGCCGTATAGCCAACCGGCTCTGTGCTCGGGAGGCCCCGACAGGCTGTCCGGCAAGCCGCTCACCGAGCTAGACGTGGAGGACTTCGACTGCCGACCAGATGTGCGCGCCGAGTCCCGGTACGTAGAGGTGACCGAAGGCCACAACGTGACGGTCCGGTGCCGGGTCGAGCCTGGTTCGATGGCACACATTGCTTGGTACTTGAACGGCCGCCGGTTGCAGGGCGCCGGTACGCCGGCCGTCGGATATCCGGGCGCCGCGTCCGCCAATCCACGCATGTTCGTCGTGGACGGCGTGGACGAGGAGGACGGCGGTCGCCGGAGCGAGATGACGCTGACGGACGTGCGGCGAGAAGACGCAGGCCAATACTCGTGTCTGGCCGAGAATCGGGCCGGCAACTCCGAAGCCAACTTCACCGTTTACGTGACCGACCGGCCGTCCGTTATCATGTCAACATTCGGTTCGGCGCACGTGAACGGCGTGGCCGCCGCTATGGCCGCGCTCATCGTTTTCATACTGGTGTTGATCGCGTTGACCGTAATGCGCATCCGGCGGTCCGGATATCCGGCCGACACCAAACCCACGGAAGTGGCTGGAAATCGCAGCGGCGGTGTTAGCGGCAAACCCGGCACAGGTTCGATGGCCATGCACGGTGGCGGAGCGACTTTGGGACGCGGCGGGGGAGGATACGGAAACGGCGGGATGTTGACCGGGGGAGGGAAGACCAATCCGGCGCTGGACATATCGTCCGTGATCGAGCGGAACTACGACCCCGACCTGGAACCCGGGCTGGGATCCGTCTGCACACCTACGGGATCGTATCACGTATCCGGACTGGACTTGATACACGACCACGACGCGTCCCGGTTGGAGATGTGCGATTCGCCGATGTCTTCGACCGCAAAACCTCCACCGTCTTATTACAGCGGTGGCAGGACCGCGTCCAGTGGTGGAAACGTACGCCCGTACGATGATCGGACGCCGATTATCGGCACCGGAAGTGCGGGCGACGCGTACAGCGTGGGCACCGGATCCGACGAAGTGTTCTCGTACAACAGCCAACAGCAGTTGCACTACGGCGGCGGTCATTACGGCCATCAACAACAACAAGCCGTCGGCGGCGGGAGCGTCAACAGCGATTACCCGGCCGACTACGGTCTGCCGATCATACCGACCGGCCATCACCTCAACCAGTCTTCGACCAACGTGTCTCAGTACGGTCATCATCCGCAACAGCACCCCCAACAACAACATCATCAACAACAACAACCATCACAACAACATCATCAACAACAACAACCATCACAACATCACCAGTTCTACAACAACCATCTCCAACACCAGCAGCAGCAGCAGCAGCAGCAGCAACATCAACCGGAATACGTCCAACAACAGCAAGACGCGTCTCAGCAACCGTCGGTCAAGACCCTGCGGGTGTGGCAGAGGGGCGTACCGGTGTTGCCCACCACGCCGTCCCTGCAGAGATTCGCCAACAGGACTTCGCCCACCACTCCCGGCACCGACGTCTGAGAGTAGTACTCGATTCGAGTCGACCCGGGTTCGTTGTTGTTATCCTTCCGACACCTGTAGTACACCGTAATGTTAATCTCTCATGTTGTACCGTTGTTTCGTTTTATTTCATGACGTCGCGTTTCGTTACTCTTCTGCGATTTTTGTTGTTGTTGTTTTGTTGTTATTGATGTAATATGGTTATTATGTTGTTATTTTTAATTGCGTGCTAGGCGTGTGACGCAACCGCGATGACCCGAAACGGACGATTTTTTTTCCATCCAGACAATTCTCCAGCCGACACCAGCTGGACTCGCGACCAAAGTCTATGACCGACCATCGGTAGAACGACCTTTTCAAATCGTCTGCCGCGTGAACAAAAAAAAGTACCATTTTTCGGTAAAACCTCCGACCGGTCACGTGTATAGGCTCGTTTTTTTTTT
Source organism: Acyrthosiphon pisum (assembly GCF_005508785.2). Taxonomy (NCBI): domain Eukaryota; kingdom Metazoa; phylum Arthropoda; class Insecta; order Hemiptera; family Aphididae; genus Acyrthosiphon; species Acyrthosiphon pisum. Next base: position 146,240,771 of record NC_042494.1, read on the forward strand.
CGAGAAAAAAATGTAATATTTTTCCTAATTTTTCGAAAACCAAAACGAAACTGAAAAAACCGGCCGTGAGATCTCATTCGTTACGGAGACTCGCGTCATGCCCAATGTTGTTCCTCTTGTACATTATTGTAATAGCTGATGTATATATATATATAAAATATATTATATTGTAGTTACGACGGCGTGATGTACCTATATATATATCATTATTATTACTATATCACGCCGTAAACGAGTTACGTGTAAGTATAAGATACGTATTATAGACGTATTATTAATATTTCCCCCCCAAAATATGGCTGTGATGATGCGGTTTGTTTTTTGCTCGATGGCGACAAAGAAAAACCTATTTTTTTTATTATTATTTTTTTTTTTTTTTTGAAATTACCTCTGTAAGATAAAAATGTTAAAAACAATAAAAAAAAAAGGATTTACGATTATTCCGTAATATTATTTAATGCAAACTACTACTATAATATAATTCAATATAATATATGGCGACGACGACGGTGACAATATTATGTAGGCGATCGCACGACGCATCGCTGAAATACCAAATCATTATTAAAATTTGTAATTTATATTAATATATTTTTATTTAAAAGCATAAAGTTATAAAATATTATATCCCTCGTGACCACGGTGTGCGCCAAAGTCCGGTCATCCGGCGTCGTAGACTATGTATTATATTATTATTATTTACGCATTGTCACTACCTACCTATTATTATATCATATTATTATGTTATGAAAATTGAACGAACCTATGATTATAATTATTGTAAAATTTCCATTTTTTAGAATTATCGTTGTTACTTGTATATATAATATATAATAAGGAATATTATTTATTTATTGCGTGTGTAGGTAAAAATATATTTAATATTAAGCATTGTACCTATGTTTATTTTCTCTTGTAATTTTGATGAACTATATAATATAATATTATGTTCATCGTTTTGTCGTCGACCCCATACAGTATATATATTATAATATTATTATCGTAAATAAAATACGAATTATACGTTAAGACAATACAATAATTTATTATATACTCGACGTTTTTTATTTAAATATACGATTATTATTTTTTAACATATATTACCTACCTATTAAATCATTTTCTGCGCGCCGATCATAATATTTTTGTCACGGCCGCATTGTACTGTTTTTCCAGCGGCGAATATTCGCCATTGGTAGACGTACTTTATTATTATATCGCGATCCATCATCGATCTATGAGCGGTATCAATGGTAACCTATCCTATATCTACAACGGTTATCGCTCATTTATAGTTTCGCCGCGGCGGTTCTCCTTGACACGTGGCTTTGACGTTGTGGACCGCATCTCCGCCGCCGCGTGAAAGTTCGAAGGATGAGCAGCAGCTATAGAGAGAGAAAGAGACGTTCGTCGTAATTATTATTTGATCGTTACGACGTGCAGCAGCGGGAGAACGGTTTTTCTTCCATTCTCTTCTTTTATCGTCTCTAATAAAACAATATTACGCCGGGTCCACATAATATATAGCACCGGAACAATGAAACAAAACGTCGTAAACACGCAAAACTTTTCCCAACTCAGACGATCTGAAATTGTTTTTCAAAACACAAACACAGACCAAATCCAGACTCCGCGTAGTGTGGACCCGGCATTATAAAATTTATAATAATACGTTATATCATTATTATTATTATATTTTGAACGCGTACACAGCGGGTAAGGTCGCCAGGGTACCTACTCCCTGGGCGTAGCGTGTTCTGTGTCTCGTCTGATACATTATTACAATGTTTAGGCACACGTTTTATAGTCTCTTAAATAATATTGGGTTTGAGTGAAAACTCGCAGACGAATGACTGCGACGGCGACGACGGAGAGCTGCGTACACAGACGGAGACGGAGCAAATAATATACAATAAAAATGGTAAGAGAAAAAAAATCTTACGCGCCGCCGACGAAATCTTCTGAACGGTTACGGACAGGTACACAGACGATCATATAATATAGGTAGGTACCTACAGAAAACGGCATTAGGTTATGTATAGCTGCCGGTATATATATGATGTCGAAGCCACCACAATGACAAAAAAAAAATCTATATATATTATTTCACGCAGATGGGAGGGCTCACGGTTTTTTTTTTTCACTCTTTCTTCGGGGCCGTTCACGATTCTTTATTCCTTCACCCCTCCACCCACGTATACCTTCTTCGTCATCGTGTACGGTATATACCTGTAGCTGCACACCTGGTATACCTACCGATTATCCGAAATCTCGACGCGGCGGCTTATACGCGTCTCTTTTTTTTTCCTTCAGTCCGTCGTCTTCGTCACTCACTCACCCTCTCTTTCTCGATTTCGATCCGTCTCTCTCTCTCTCTCTCTCTCTCTCTCTCTCTCTCTCTCCCTCCATCCGTCTGCGTCTCTCTTTTACCGACAGTGCATGGTTATATGCCTAAAGTATATAGCCACACAGGTACAATATACGCTGCAGTTTTACCTATACTCCATCTCCGCATTCGAGTTTCTTTTGTACGCGCTTGTATTAGGTGAATATTTATCCTTATACGTACATATATGACACACTCACACGTATTTATATAGTCCATGTGAACAGACACCTGGCTCGGCGGTCCGCGTTCGTTTTATACAACCGATTTCGGCGGGGCCGCAGCTTCTTATTGTATAGGCAGAAACCCTTATCAAGACGACGGCGGTAGTCTTGCCTAGTCAAACGACTGCTGCAGTCGTATGTTCGACCTCAATAATACAATATAATAATATATTGTATTGTTTGTCTTTTGTTGTGAAACGTTTTCGGGTCGAGACAAAATGTAAATACTCATCGCCAAACGGAGTAAACATAATCGCGAGAGCACCGCTCGCTTTAAACTGCTCGCTCTCGGCCTTGGTATGCTTATTGTAATGGTCTTAGGTCTTATATATCGTGCACTGAGCGGTACACTATTATCAAACCATATAATAAAATAATAATAATGATATATTAAATTGTATGCGGCGGACCTCTATGCTTTTTCCGCCATACCTTTTTCGTGTAAAATATAATACATCCTAATCCGCACCAAAAACCTCGTTAAATTTGCGCAAAATGTGCGTGGGTAGATATAGGTAACACGATCGATGAAAACTATTGCGACGACGTAGAAACGCACATGGTATAGGTAATATGATAATACATATATACACACGCGATTATAGGGAAATTGAAATATTGTTTTCTCTTGTAGTGAACCTACGTGTGTTTGGATAGGTGTTTTCAACACGAAATCCAAGCAGTTTGTATAATAATAATATGGTCGACGATCGTACATTACACACACATATTCACATTTGATATCATAAATGTGCATTTGCTAGTTTGCAACGAATATTATATTATAATAATATTTGGTATGTTAGACATATTGTGACTCGTATTGCGTTTTAAGAGAATTGCTATTTTATTTTCCGCATGTACGCAACATATCGTCCGGAACGTCATCGCAAGTGGCCGCAATTAATAAAAAAAACCCTACGTGTGCGCGTTTTGAGAATAACATACGACAATATTGAAATAAAAAATCTCCATTTTATATTATGTAGGTACAGAGTTGTGTAATAGTATTATATATTATGTATACGTTTACGCGTTTTCAGCCGCATTGCAATAAACATAATAAATTACAATAATATTTTATACGTCTTGCGGTATACCTACCTAATAATAATATTATTATCGAACCGCCAAATCCAAACAATTTATAATAATATTATACGTCGAGCCGACAACAACGGATTATGTGTCGTGGACGGAAATATGGTACGGTACATATTATAATAATATCGTCGCATCATTATGATAATATACATATTTTATGCTCGAAAATTGCAATTTTCATAGTGCACTACCGCTATACAAGCACGAGCGTTTTATTATTATTATAGTGATGGCGGCGTTGTGTGTCTTGTTACCGCGTCCACCATGTCCATGTGAGATACCCGGTATAGGTATACCCCACTTTGCACTGTCCCGTAATAATATGATAATAATATTTTATTATATTAACGTGACAAAACCTAAAAAAAACACTCATGACGATGATAGTACCTAATAATGTTATTATAATATAACGAACCTCCGCCGATGTGCCCGGCCAACGTCGGGTTTTGTGTGTTTTAAAATTATAATATTTTGTTCGTGCACACTGTATTTACGTTTTGATTGTTGTTCTTGCTGTCGGTACCTACCTTCATATGCATACTTACCTGTAGCTGGTGTATAATATTATATTATAATATGTGAATCCGACCGGCAGCTGCACAGCGAGCGCAACCGATTAGGAATCTCCGGGTTGATCTTTATAACGAGCGGCGTCTTCCGTCAAAATTAAATTGCTCTCCGGTAAAAAGAGAATCGAAAAAAAAAAATGAAATATCGTAACTATAATAATATAATATAGGCAACGATAACATCACTCGACGTTGGGGTCTTTTTTTCGTCGCTAGTTATCTAAAATATGAAGCTCAGTGTATAGTATACAAAAACCATTCTGTCGCATAACGAAAATCGTTCGAAATTTTTCATCGGGCATTGATACATTTTTGGTGCGCTTAATATCGGTCACGGCAGTATTATATAATATAGCTCTCGGCATATATGGTTAGGTATATTGTATATAATAGGTACCATATTTGGACATTCATGCGCGCTTGGACTGATTTTTTGTGAGCGTGTTGGGCATATTATTATATACCTTTTTACCCGCATAAGAAAAGCGGTAAAATGTTGCTTATAATGCTACTTATAAAGCGAGTAATGAGTATTATAGAAAGTGCGTTACGCCGGGAGATCGTTTTATTAATTCGTGACCAGTAATATAGTTATTGACAAATGTTTATAGGTTTATCAAATTGTAAAATTGATCAGTTAATCGTTCAACCGAAATAAATGTTAATCTAACAAAGTTCAGTTTTGGTTTCGACTATTGTAGCATCGTCCCTATCGGTCTATCGGGCCAACGGCATCGGCGGCGACAGCTTTTGCTAGACTGTCGTTGACATAATGTTACACATATGTAGATAGTGCGCTAAATAATTGATATAAATAATTCAATAAAGTTGTGTCATAGTTTAAAACTTGTCCGTTTGTATTATTTCAAACGCCCTGACACCTACACTATTGGAAACCTGGAGTCTTTATATTATTATTATTATACTTAATGGACTATTATCATGTGCATAGGTGCAAATAGGGGGGACTTTAGAGGCTAAACCCCCCAAAAATGTCCATAGCCCTCCCAAACATTTCCTTCATTTTGTTTTAAGCTTATTCAATATTATCAAAGTAAGGCCCTATTAGTCCTATTAGCCCCCCCAAATTCAAACGCTATTTGCGCCTATGATCATGTACAATTGTGCATACCAAATATGAACTCATCACGCCCGATTATCAAATAATACATTCATGTAGTATGACGAAAAATTCAAAATATAGAAAATAACACTAAATTAAATGATATGAATAAAAAATATTTGCCATGTCCATCGAAAAGTTCTATTCGACATGCAAGATATTTACAAACAAAGTTTGTTATATTATATTGAGTCAAGAAAATTTCAATAAAAATGTATAGTAAGATTTTTAAATTGTCGGTAAAATGATAGCAATGCATTTTTCAATCATAGCAGTGGTATTTAACAACGAGATGAAAAATGCATTATTCATAAGACCGAAAACGCAGGTAGGTATTTAAAAGCCATTCTCCCAAACGCAATTTTTACAAAATCGCCCGATATCAACTGTTGATATAAAAATTTAAAAATAGTTTAACAAGATAAAAATGTGTTGGATCCACGAAGACATCTCACATACTGGACGTTACCTTTGAATGTGTGGCTGCCTGTATCGTAAATGTTCTCTGTGGTTGACTAATATATTTTTTAAGACCAAATTACCGACGTCATATACCTGCAAATATACCCTTAGATATTTGTTACCGGTGTCACCCACAACACTATTGAAATGTATGGTTTAAATATTTCGAAGTCGAGACACCCACATAATATACTGCATTAGCATATTTGGTTTGCAACTACATGTAGTCGCATACCTATACGTAATTTTAATCCAGCTATACCGAAGCTTTAATAACGAGCTGTTACGATAGCAATAATTATTACCTATGATTTTAGAAAAACTGCCGCAGTCGCGTTTCGGCGGGTCCAAACGAAATAATATCATAATACTTTACTCTGTGTAATACAATAATGGTACAATAATATATAATAATGCGTTTATACTTGTGAGATGTCGTTGTGGATTAAGTCGCCGCCGAGCACGTTTCGTCGCAACTAGTTTTACCGGCGGGAACGCGTGAATTTCGGAATTTTATATTTGTAATCAAAAATACAAAAAGTACGTCCGCTGCGCAGTGCCACACAGTAATAATCCACATTATAATAATGACCTGCATACACAAATATTATTATATTGTCGCGTGTAAGTACGTAATATTATTATATACCTTACGAGTATAGCATTAGGTATATATTATTTTGAGATCAGCGTACGCTCTGAAGGGGCGAGATTTGTCGGTCCTCGTAGAGATTAAGATTACTAAAAATATATATATATATATAGTACGTGTCCTTAATATTACATGGTCTTATTACAGTTGGAATATAACATAATATTTTTGTACCCATTATTATTATCTTCGTCGTCGTCGCAGTCAGATTTGGATTTACGTTTAATATAAATTATATCGTGTGTGTGTGTGAGAGGAGGGGGGTGTTGGTACCACGGGACGTGAGGATTTAAACGAAACGAATTACGCGCGTCAAGTCTGTTATCGACTGAGACCGATCTAACCACGCAAGACGGCTTGTATAGTGGGTTCTATACGTCATAAGTCTAATATAATATGTCTATGTGCATAAATTATTATTGTTATTATTATTATTATTATTATTATTATTATTACTATCGTGTATTTGACGAACGGATAAGCTACACAATAGTCGGCGTAAAACTATTGTGTACCAAATATTTTTATTATAATATTTATTATTATTATATTATTATGCACACACTTGCGCCAGCTGCTGCTATAGCCGCGGGAGTTTGTTCACGTTTCCGACTTATTTGGACGAGACGTATGCGCGTATGATTAGGTACATTATTGTTCTCGTAATTATTATTATTATTACTGTGTGTTCTCATTTTTCCTCATCGGGTCGAATTCCGATCGCTGTTGGCATGTGACATTGTTACACTTACACGCAAAAACTCGTGAAATTTGACCGACACCGTGTTTGATCTTACGTGCATATTATATTATACACACTGATAATATACAATTGTGTTTCAAGTTAAAAATAATACCTCGATAAAAAAATTGTTTATGATGTATATTATAAATTTACAATAATGGTATAGACACGATAAGCTTACGTCAACGTTTATTTAATATTATATAATATTTATACGACATTTGTTCATCAACGGATATTGATAAATTGCTATTAAATTATTATAATATAGTTGTATACAATAAATCAAGTTGTATTTTTTAAATACTTGATTGCGATATCATTATTACAACATAATTGTTACCAACAACAAACAAAATACCGTACAATAACACCTTCGGCTGGATTCTAAAATTCAACAGATGAAAATAAAATATAACAAGGTGTTATGCTATAATATTATAATGACGTGATATTCCTAAGAGTGAGTTCAGAAAACGGGAGGATTAAATTTTGTAGAAAATATGAGAAAAAATAATGATGGACGCATTATAAGTTTTTATTTTTTATTGGTGGATACAACATATATGTATAAGGGGTTTTAAGACGTTGTTCTGTTGTGGGAATTAAAAAGTTTTTACGTATTGGACGTAAAGCGTTAGCTTTCATAGCAGTAGCGGATTTGATTCGTCTTCTATAGGGGAGGGGGGCAATATCCTTTTGGTCCAAAAGTTCTACTTTTAACTATTTACCCACTTAGTCCTATACTTTATTATCAACAATTTGGCCAGATGTCAGCCATTCACTGAATGTGATAGCACAACTTACAAGACGCACAAACAATTATTATCTATAGGTAGTTTATTGTGTCTGGAGGGCCATGGCCCCTTTGCTCCCCCCCTAAACGCCGCTCTTGTTTCATAGTGATGGAAGAAGACATTATGTATACACAATAGGTACCTGGTTAAATGCAGGAAATATCTTGTGAATATTATTATATTATATATAATATTATTATATTGGTCATATTTTATTTATATAGAAATAGAATTGAATAGAATAGAATAGAAAAGTAGGTAAATGACGGGGACAGTTGATTTTACCAGAGTTGAATCCCCCATTTTTTAGACAATAACCTCTAAATATTGTGGTAGAAGTGGACATTATAACATAATATTATGTCAAACCGAGGAAATATTCGCAGATACACGAGGCGATCGAGGCGATCGAGGCCATGTAAGTTCCTACACGAGAGTAGCAGGTACAAAAAATATATACGTTAGTTCCTACACGAATTTAAAAAAATAAATATATGATGATTAGAAAATATTATAAAAATCATTATAGCGCATTGGCACAAATAAATATGATGATTATAATATGTATTTGCGACAATGCACAAATGCAACATAATATTGCTTTGGCAAGTCTTCGGATAATTTATATACATCGTCAAAAAATAAAGAATATTTTGTCAAAATATTCCACTCGGATGTCGCAACAAGCCTGGAAAATACTCGAAATTATCGAATTTTGCAATCACACATGTGTCGATTTTCTTTGCAATTAATCGTTCACGTGACTATTATATAGTAAAAATGACATTTCGTATGCGGTGTCGACGTCTGCCGATTTATGACGGTGCAGAACACTTCACGTCAATAATCGGTGATCACGACTTCGACGACGCGTATGCTCGGGCGGAGGTCAAGTCGATTTACAATTATTATTATTTGCACAATTTAAATCATAGGTATATGAATAAATATAACAAGATATGACATGTACAACTACAGTGCTTAAAATTTTTTTTTTTTCCAAAATATTTTCAGACTGCGATTTGGCGCTCTCGGGTGAATCGGATAATGATATATATTATGCAGATAGTAGTATAAGTACTGCCCGGTGAAACTGTAACAGTCTATTATAATATAATAAATACCACGGCCACGATAATATAACGATTATTGCGTATTTTTCTACACGACGACGTGGTTTTTTTCACGATGTGCTTATACCTACCCAAATACGTTACCACGAAAAATTGGCCTGCGAAGTAAAAAATGATATCTGCGCATAAAAGTACAAATAAACGAGTCCACGAAAAACCGCTTAAAACGAATCACTACAGTCTTCCCCACGCATACAAGAATATCATAAAAATACTATATTATTAGGGCACTTATATAAATAAAACACCCACGACTTACGGTATTTAATATATATATGCAGTATGCACATATTATGATATTAGGTATACCTGATACGAAAATGCAGTCCTGTACGCTCTACAATATGCACACGAATGCATTTTATTTGCGATACTCGATTGGCATATTACACTTTGGTTATACAGTGTGTAACAAAAAAAAAACTGACTATAAGTTATTATCAGTTTAAATATAATTTTTTTTCTATATAATATATAATTTGTAAACAGTTGAAAAATATTTATAGTATACATTTTTTCATTTTCATTTTTTGAAACTGAAAATAAGAGTTAAAAAATTTGATTCAAATTTTTTGGGAAATTTCTAAATTGCCAAATTGTAAATGTGATTATAAGGACAATTTTGATGGTAAAAACAGTAAGTCAATAGTAGTTTATTTTTTGAATTATTTTAAAATATCAATATTTTTTGGAGTAAATTAATTTAAAACATAATAGGTACCTACCTACATTAATACTTAAAAAAAAATATTATTTCTGGGAATTTCCTGACATGAGTATAATTCTTAAATTACATTTACATTTCTTCTTCATTTCTTTCTTTTTTAAATACATTTCTTGTATTTATAAACCATACATAATTTTCACAATTTTTGTCATAATATGTTTAGCTCGCATCAATTTGTAATTTTTTTGTCAGATATTTTTGTTACACTCTGTATACCGGGTTTAAAACAGTGCGTATACCTAATCTACCTACACCGCGCGGAATGCGCAACAAACGGAACTGGTTATACGTGTGCAAATAATAATAATATGTGTGTGTATAATAGAATAATGCTAACATCAAATATATTATTATATATTAATATTAAGTTCGTACAAGCCTTTTGACGAGCCTCCGCGCGCAAAAAGGGTAAACGCTAACAAAAGGTTGGAGGCACTATTATACTATTGTAAGTACGTATGCACATTATAATTTATAATATTATTATATAATATAGTCGTACTATTATTATTATTATTATTATTATTATAATATTGTGTCGGAGCAGGTGCAACGTGCGTGTCGTACAGTCGTTTTTCGCGCACATTATTATTATTTCGACTCGTTACCGGGGAAGAACTGTGCAGCGTTACGATCGGATCGCCCTCACGAGTTCAATATTATAACATATTTTTATATGGAAACTATTATAGTACTATAATATGCAGTGATTATATAATATCGTACACTTTATGCAGATTAAGTCATTCTACAGGTGTAAGTACGTTTGTAATAATATTATGGCCATATAGGCACGGCCAGGAATTTTGTCAGGGGGTGCATCTTGCGTATTTATTATACACTGATTTCTAAATAATGCTTAAATTATTAATTAGGTCAAATACGCAGGAACATTTTTTCAACTTATATAACAATCATATAAAGTTATAAAAAATTTTTTCGACGGCTTTAAAGTAATGCGAGCTAATAGAAAATCCTAAACAGACTATAAGAGGATAACAAATTCATTGAAAATGCAATTGAAGAATTTCGAAAAAAATCTAGGCGCCTACAGTTATTATTTAACAAATAGGTATTTATTTTAAAATAAAATATTTTCAATACTTCTGAATTTTTTTTTTTGAAAAACCTGGGGGATGCAAGTGAACCCCTTTGAACCCCCCTCGCGGTACCCATGGCTTATGCTGTGCGTATATTGCAATCCTCACACCCCATTTCACATTAACTGGGGAACCTGCGATCCATTACATAATACATATAAGTATTAGATGATGTTTGGATTCATAATATTATATACTGCAGAGGCCGCCAACGCGCGGTTAGTGATCGTCGGTGTAAAACGATTAATTTTCGTCAGATTTTTTTCCCCACGGATTTGCCACAAAAGATACATATACCGCAGCGACACTAATATTATTTTGATTATTCTATCATTGCGGAGTTTATAAGTTTGTCGTAGGTGCGCTAAAAGTTATGATTTGGCATACCAAAGGGATAAGTGGCGTGGTACTGGAGCAAATGATTAATGACTCTGATCTGAACTCAAAATATTATATAGGTATATGAAATGAAGGTGGTGGTACCACTCCTAGTCCGTAGGGATGGAAAAATCTCCGACGAAATGTATTTGTCTTGCCGCGACGACGACGCGCACTGATGAAGCGGTAACGATTGATCTCGCAGACCCAAAACGTGAAAATGGTGTCGGTAGGAGGGTGGGTCCAGTTATGACACATGAACACGCCGAAGGGAGAAGGCCTAATGAAGTCGCGTTGTTTATTATGACCGAGTGTTTTCGCCGTACATCACACACCATATTCGTTGAGTAAATGTATTCCGAATCGCCGACCTTCACCTCGCGGTTGTAGTCTTCCTCGGAGACACTGACCGCGTCCTAGTCGGTGTCTTTTAAAATGCGTATAATAAGAAAGTACTCGATTACTCGAAAGTACGATGACACAGGCACTCGCGTAAACTCTCGAGTGTTTTATATTTCTACGTTTTATTTAAAAAGTTACCAAAAAACATACATATTAATTATTATTTATTATACCGCAGTGACACTAATTTTATTTAAAACCTTGATTATTGCAGAGTTTATAAGTTTGTCGTAGGTGCGCTAAAAGTTATGATTTGGCATGCCAAAAAGAGTGGCGTGGTGCTGAAGCAAATGATTAATGACTGATTCTAACTAAAAATATATAGGAATATATAAAATATATATCACTAGTACCACTTCACGTCCGGAGGGATGAAAAAAATCACTGATAAAATGTATTTGTCTTGCTACGACGACGGCGCGCACCATTGAAGAGGTAACGATTGATCTCGAAGACCCAAAACGTGAAAATAGGGTAGGATAGGGGGGTGGGTCTGGTTATGGCACATGGACACGCCGGAAGGAAGATGGCCTTATGAAGTCGCGTTGTTTATTATAACCGAGTGTTTTCGTCATACATCACACACCATAATATCGTTGAGTAAATGTATTCCGAGCGAATCTCCGGCCTTCACCTCGCGGTTGCAGTTTTCCTCGGGGACACTGACCGGGTCCTAGTCAGTCGCTTTTAACACGCGTATAATAAGAAAGTACTCGAAAGTACGACGGAGCAGGCACTCGCGTAAACTCTCGAGTGTTTCATATTACTTATGTTTTCTCCAAAAGGTTATTATTCCGTCTAAAGAGAATAACGACCAATGTAATATCCGTTCTCGAGTGGTGTGTGTTGTGCGTCGCGGTATTTTTATATTAAACATAATGTTTAATAAAACACACATAAATAAATAATAATATATGTAAACAAAGTATGGTAATTGTGACGTTCTCCTTCTACGGCCTGATTTAATCCGGTCCATCGCTCGAGTATCTGGAAAATTATTATAAATTAAATATATTAAATTATTATATTTTAAAATTATTATTATAACACATTATTGTATACCTATATAGTATTATTATATTATATTATTTATATTCACGCGTCCCATTGATAATTATTATTATTGAGGCCGATTGATCGAACATTTATTTTCCTGCAATACGTGTAAAAATGTTATAATGTATATTATTATTATGTTTTTATTTTTTAACCTTCTCAGTTCTCGAGTGCTCTGTATATGCATATCAAGTATAATGTACAGCACATGCACCGGTCATATCGTATTTAATTTACTAGCCTCGCTTGCAGTCTCGGATGGTATAACAGCGTTTTAATTTTAAACGCGCATCGTACATTCTATAATGATTTAAATAATATAATATTATACGCGTTTCACACAGTACACACATGCACGCACATCTTGCATTGACCACGCACACAAGTAAATTATATTTGTACAGCGTACACCCGTAAGTATATAATATTATATAGACCACTGAATGTTGATTCGTTTTAAATTACATCATATTATTATTATACACGCACAGCGGACGTACACGATGGCATAAGCGTCCATTGAGTCCGTCTTGCATTCACTAGCAATATAAAAGTATAATATAATAATACGAGTGACGTGTACATTTCGACCAGCAACAATAAATCGTATACCTATCGTATATGGTTTGCGGTAGGTACGCGACGGCCGGGTCGTTATATTGAGAAAAATTTGGAAATTAAAAAAAACCACTTACGATTTTATAGCTGCGAGTACACGTCCTATATAATGCCGCTGCCATTATTAATTATTATAAGCGATACGAAAATATAGTAAAACGTTGATTAAAAATTCTATTGTCAGACACGCGCCGTGTAATATAACAATATAGGTAGGTATAGGTTCATAATGGAAGTGTCGTCGCCGACTGTATAGTCCATTGGGTAGGTGCAAACAATATAATATTGGTCGTTAGTATACACGACGCTGTACTACGATGGTCGATGAGCCGAAATTACGAAATAAAAATAAAGTCGGTATCGACGTTCGTTTCCTCGTCATTACCTACCGCTTTCCAACAGTATTCGTGAAGTTGTCCCCACCATGTCATAATAACTGTATACAATTTGCCGCCACTTTGTATCAATTTCTTTTTTGCAACGTTTTGATACCCACATAACACAATTTTCTATTTAATACTACCGTCAAAACCCGTTGAATCGAAATAGGGGGAGGATCCCTACCATATATATTATCGTCATATCATAATATCAATTACAAACTTTTTTCATATTTTAGGAACTCATTTTCTACTTTTCTAACTTGAAAACTCGATTCCCGCGTAAATACATGGTCGCAAATTTTTTTATAGAGGTTGCTAACAAATATGAAAAAAGTTTGAGGTTGATAGGACGATGTGGTGAGACTGCATGCACCCCATCCCTTCTCCATCAATTTTGATATGTAGCGATTTTAACGAAAATATAAGGTTGAAAATTGTTTTATGCTGCCCAGCAGGTGGCAGAAAGTTGCAAAATATTGGTACAAGTTTAGTGTAGTTTAATAAACGACACGATGAGGCCAACTTTACACACGTACTTACTGGTGTAGCTTGCACCAAAGCGCATGTGCGTTCAAACACTTCATCACTACCACAGCTTACACTTTACTCTCCAACTTGCAAGGCGGATTTAAATCGTACGGTCTATTTCAAAATATCCAAATACAATGATAAATTATATTATGTTTAAGTATAGGTATAAATGATCATTATTGCACACCGTTACGCTATAATAATATACTTCAGAGGATTTAAAATGTTGTATACGACCAAATCATATAGGTGCAGTGGATTCCGTCAAGTATTCTTACCTGCAGATTCTAAACGATTTTTGTTATAGTACTTGATTATAATAAAATCCTGTTTTTATTGTATTATTATAATGTGTATGTATAGGTACACATTATAATATTATGTTCATACACTATATTTTTGAGTACGTAAAATTATATATCATGCACGGCGAAAATCGTCTATAATTTCTCGGCATCAAGTGTGATGCACCGCTGCTGCAGGCGTTCGTTTGCAGTATTTTCCACTGCCCAGATGATTATATACTGTTTACGGTCATATTTACATCCACGCAATAATGGCATGCCGAAGATGACGTCGACGTTGAGGTCTTCGTCGTACCAATAGACAATAACGTCCATCCCCACAATGTTCCGTGTTACGCCAGTGGCGGCTCGTGAGGGGTGAGGCAGATAAACAATAAATTATTAATCAATTGAATACTCCCATGGTTCTACTATAGAGTACAAGCACAAAATTGAAAATTTAATAATAATAATATGTTCATTGTTATTTGTTTGACAAGAACTGATATCTTTAGTTTGTGATAAAAGTATTATATAGGTAGGTCTAGACTTACACTACACGACATGATGACAACCTCTCCGTTCCTATTTCTATTAGGGGAAATTACATCGTTTCGACAAATGACTAATGGATAATGATGACAAACTCTGAGGTCCGAATCGTCCAGCCTCATTTAATAATAAAATTCCGACTTCCCTCACTATTATGATATATATTTTTATAATAGTATAGCCGTCCGACTCGTCTGAGGCTAAATATTAAATTAAATATTAAATACTAGCCTCTCGGCACTCTTCGGCTTTCGTCGAGATCGTTCTATCGTTCCACGAACATCATCGTGATTTTTGATAACAGTATCGAAGTATGTATAATGTAATATTATTATGTACTATGACAGTTAATATACAATATGACAAATAAATTAATTTTGTCATGATAAAAACATAATGTAATAACAAAAAGCTTTTCTATTATAAAATGTATAATATATTATTGAATATAAGTAAGTCGATTGGGAATAACTATAATTATAGTACATACCTTCTTATCTTTATTTACAACAGTTAGGGGAGGCTGAGCCTCACTTGCTTCACATGACGAGCCGGCACCGTATTACGCCCGCGTATACATGCAACGTCGTCGTACCTATATATTATTATTATATAATATTCGCGTGAGTGTTCGACGATGTGCGCATTATCATATTAAATTAATCACATTATTATACGTCGTAGACTCGGATGATAATATACGCATCGTACGCTGCACGGTATATGCAACGGTTATGAATTTTAGGGAAAACGTAGTTTATAATCGCACCACGTCATAAGATATGTATTATTCCTATATGGTGGTAAAAACAGCACTTAAAACGCTCTTGAAATATGCATCGATATGCATTAGTCAACGCATAAACTCTTCCGTCGGAGGCTGCAACTGTATAATAATAATACAACAAGAGTGTAAGACACAATATACCTACACGTAGGAGTTACTTAATATGTTGTGTGCAATCGGTATTATATTTTTATACTTACATTTTGTACTCTACAACGCCACTTACCTATTATATAATATGGTATAATATGTATAATATAATCATGTGCGTTGCAGGACGACGAAGGATTATAAGGGCCAAAGGCATATTATTATAACAACTGAACGAGATAGCGCGTAGGACGTGGTCACGTGGACCACTCAGAGGGACTGACGCACGTGGCTCGTCATATAATTATTATTTAACACATAACTCGCGATTTTTCTACTTAGCGTATTGCCACAACTTGTGTGTATATAATATTCGTTCGTGTGTATAATACTTATATTATGACGACGATGGCATTCTCGTCTTGCGGTGGCGTATTCTCTCATCCGTTCGCAATAATTACATTATAACGTAATCTCATTTGATTTTACTGACACGAAGTTATAATCCGCAACAATGTAATATATATATACGGTACAATGCGTTTTTACGACACACACACATATATATATATAATATATATGTATAGGTCGTAAATTATTATAGTATGGTTGTTTGGCGCACACTGAGACGCGTTCAGTTATTGCAGTATAAACAAGACTGCAGCATTAATGAGATGGACATAACGAGATTACTGCTGCATGCAGACCTCAAACGGATAACGTGGATGTAATTACATTTAACGTTAGTATACCTTATAATAAGAGCGAAGAACCATCCCCTCGTCGTTAGCAAACGATGAAAATTATTAGGCTGGATATATATAGGCGTTTTAGATAAAAATATATTGCACGGCGTAAGATGAAATGGAAACCCGGAAACGAGCTGCTGCAGTTATTCTAAATATATATATATAGACGTAGAATAGGTTGGTTATTAATTTTTAACCTAATCTGGTACGACTTATAATAATGTATAGGTAAGTAGATACGATAATAATATGTAGACCCACTCTGCACTATATCCAACGGATCACCCCACTCGTGGAACCAGAAAATTGAAATGTCGCCAACGACGACAAGTCAGCAGCCACTCGTGGGGATAAAGATTATGACTTAGGGGGTGAATTATAATATATTATTCTGGTGACGCGGTCTGAAGCTCGTTTTTAGATTCTGGATACCAGTACAGTGCTCAGACAACGAATTCCCAGAAGAAAATTGTGGCAAACGTGAGAATGTTAGGTTAGTTCTATATAATATGTATATATTATAATATATATTATTAATATCTATATCTATATAGTATGTACATTTGGTCATGTGGATATATTTCACCCTCTTCGTCCTCGTATACACACCAACACACCAACGAGGTAGGAGGTATACTCCTCTAGTCCTCTGCCTAAACGAACATTTCATATTATTTTAACGGTTTGAAATTATTAATTAAATGTAAAAAATATTTACATAAAATATGATCAATTGGTAATCTCATTTTCAAACCATCAAGTAACGCGAGAAAACAATTTTATTTATTTTTAATTACACGTTCGCATAAACAAAGATAAACTAAAATATTATACATTTTAAAAATTATCGAGTGGATCTCCATTATAATATAATAAAGTGATAATTTTCCAAAAAATAGTTTGTGTGGAAAAAAAGTTATTGTCTGTAAGAATAAGTAATAACGCGGTGAAGTCCCGTGTATCACGTACTATGTACTATAATTAATATTATACTATAATAGTATAATAGAATAATACATATTTTATATTTACAGTCGTAATCGGGACTCGCATAACCAGGCCACTACGTCAAATGTTGGGTCCCTGTACTAAATGTTTTCGCGGGCCGTATGTATATAAAACTTCCAATAAAATACAAACCATTGCAAGCGATACGAGTGTCCCATACACGATGTTTACTTAATATATACTTATAATATACGCATTCATATCATAAAATATTATTAGTATAAGTATGTAAAATAAGTATTCCTATAAAAATTGCAAAAATTACAAATAATTCGCTTCAACAGGCCCCTGTACACCTGGGGGGCCCTGTGCGGCACAGATCTGGGGTTGGCGAATTTTCGACGAATAATAATTATGACATTCCTCGTAGTGTGCGAAACAGTGCACCGCCGCCGCCGCTGTTCGTTATAATCACTCGGCCCCATGTCCGAGCAGGTTAATAGTCGGCTTGTAAGGTGTCTATATTATTATTATATACATACGACGTTAGGGTAGTGTCGTGTGTGTTAACGGTCACAATATAATATTATAACGGCGGCGTAAATAAGACGCGACGGGTATTTTCGTCTCGGATTTCACGAGAGTCGAAAATCGCGTATCGGTCGGTCGCAAACCGGTGCAGTCGTATTAATATATAATATGGCGGGCCCTCGTGTGTGGCGATAGTTCGTAGTTAATCATATTACACATTGTATTATTAATATTTTATAGTGCGCAGGCGACGGTCGTCGCATATCGCGTATCCGAATGCTTTTTTTTTTTAGTTTAGCTCAGTTCGGTTTTTTCTTTGAAAAGCAGAAAAAAGTATTAAAAATCCAAACGCATGTCGTATTATAGTCGTCAGACGTGTCGTAAATAATTATAATAATACTATTATTAGCAGAGACCGCGCGGGAATCATGCGATATTCGAGTCGATATGATATTATTACTATCGTGTAATAGTATTATTATATCAAGTCCAAAACTCCAAGGCCAATCGTTAATATTTTTGTCTGTGAAAAGAAAAAAAAATTATAGCGCCTTGCTCGGCCCTTATACGTAGATGATGTTGTCCCACAAAATAACTGAGAGGAGTGATGGATGATACGCCCTACGCTATTCATAATCTCTCATATCGGTTACAAACCTGCTACAAAAAAATGTCAGTGTTCAAATTCTTATACACCGAAGTTCAGACGTATATTGTGATGAGTACATATGAGACACCCCATCTGTCCCCCTTCCTAAACAAAATAATTGTTACTTCTGCACATAATAATATGATTATATTAACAATCTATTCGATACCTTTTACCGCTATTATAATAATATATGATTTATATACGAATTGGGAATAATACATTTTAATTTCAGCACAAACACGGTTGACCCTTATTTATTGGGCCAGAAATGTGAAATATTGGGGTGGTGATGTTATAATACTCAATACTCATATTCATATACAATATGACTTCAGCACACAATCGGACAAGGTTTGATATTATATTATAAAAAAAACACGACCGTCGAATGAGACGTATAAAATATTAAAATTTACCCGCCACGGTGTAATCGTTCGTCGCGATGACGTTTAATTATAATTTACCTATTATATGAGTAATTATCCGTCCGAAGTGTCTCGTCGTCGCTTTAAATATTTATATACATATCGTGACCTACATTTGTGCCGCGCGCTGTCGTCATAATGAATTGGCTGACCGTCCATTGGTCATCTGGGGCGAATTATTAGAATATACGAATTCTGTTCGTGCCCGGGCGTAAGACGGTGGCGGTTCGTAATCAATTAATTTGGACGTGGACGATCGGCGGCGGCGTGGCGGTTATATACTCGTATATTATTATTATTATTATTATTATTACTACTACTTAGGTGTCGAAATTGACCTACGCCGACCGCAGGTGAGCGATCGTCCCGCTTTTCTACGCACCGTATGCTGATTCTCGATTATATTATATTATTCTTACAAGCAGAATATTATATAGGTACTGT
Organism: Acyrthosiphon pisum; assembly: GCF_005508785.2. NCBI lineage: Eukaryota > Metazoa > Arthropoda > Insecta > Hemiptera > Aphididae > Acyrthosiphon > Acyrthosiphon pisum. The sequence goes on from NC_042494.1 coordinate 146,260,626, forward strand.
TTAATGAAATCCAATGCATAGGTACTCCCAACAGATTAATTCCGGGATTCACTTGTGCGGCACCTGTACAGCAAACGCCGTGCCTTACAAATCAGGGGTCGCCAACCTTTTACAACAAGCGAGCTACCTACCTATAAATTAAACATTTTCAGTGTCTGGTGATCGATCACTATAATATTTATAATAATTCAGGTGAGTTTATTATTTATGGACAAACGTAAATTGTGCTCAACAAAGGGAAAACATTGTAAATTGCGCCCGATATTTTCTAGGGATAAATTTCTGTGTAGTAAACTGCGTTCGGTATTTTTCAGGTACACATTTCTATGTAGAAACTACACATAATAGAAATAATATTTTTATGATAGTAATTTAGCATTACCCACAAACACCACGAGGAGGCGACTATCACTGCCTTTATTTATATTATTACTTAATATGGTATAATATATTCTAATAATATTATTTTTTCATTATTTATCCATCGGAAAATAGTACGTTTTTCGTCGCTAGTAAAATAAACTTTACTTTGCATGTGTAAAAGTGCTTAAGTTTATGCACATGATTAACCGATTTTGGGGTAATTACTAATTGATCTTCAATACGGTCGACCAATATGGCAATATTGCTCTAAAAGATTGACCAGTCGACTAGTTGGCGACCTCTGTTTACATTTTAATAATAATATAATAATAATTATTCTTTATTAAAAAAGTCAATATGGGTAGGTAGATACCTAATTACTTAAAGGTATACAAATAAAATTGGATCTTCGTCGTCATGAGATATTGTGCGAAATTAAAAAAAAATGTCTGAGATGCGTTAATAACATTCCATTACGACTGTAAATGTGTATTACGAAACGACACGAATACACAATAGGCGTACAAATGATGGTAATTTAAAAAATAATATTTACTTCATTTCTGGACGCATATCGATACAGTATTACGAATAACAAGAATCGATAACTTCGTCACGTCCTTTCATTTTCCTACTTGTGTGTATGTTTAATACATTGATCTTTTTGAGAACACATTTTTATTGTATGTATAAGTTTCTACTTTCCTGATAACTTTACAATATCACAAGAAATACGATTAAAATTCTAAGGTTGTCCCGTCCTCTACAGATTTTTGTGCTGTTATAGAAACCAAAAGTTTTAATTGGCCAACGTAAGGAAATTCCCTGTCTGTTTAAAAAATGCGATGGACTCAGTGGACGGAGAATCGTTTATTTTGCTTCATTTTTTTTTATTAAATTCTTGTTCTATTTGTTTAGCTTTGTTTAAAATTGTAAATACACAGAATCGTCTTCCATTTTTCCACAGTTAACATTGCAACGATATTTTGGAAATATTCACTAATTGTTCGCGGTATTTATATTTTTTTGAAGTTATTATTCTTTTAAAAATTAAGACCCTTCTGAGTCTCATCCGGTTTGTCGAATACTGAATAGAAAGCAATACTATGCATTAAGCCCATATATGCCCAATCGGTCTTTTTTTCATTTTTCATTTTCCATTTATCCAGTAATACCAATATAATTGAAAGCTTAATTTGTTATTGTCATAATAATAATCAGTCAGGGGGATAATAATTATAACATCTTCTGATAATAATTAAAAAATATTCGACTTTGTCATTATTAGAAAGTGATTTTCATTTAAGAAATACTATTAACTCTTCTCATCTCAATATCTACCTCGTAATTAGGAATTGCTTATTCGATAACATTATTATAGGTTTTAATTAGTTATTTAGTACTTATAATTAGTATTTATTTGAACAGCGTAGGTAATTACGCAAGATTTAACGTTTGTATTTAAATTTAAAACCGTATTAGAAATATAGTTTAAAACATATCTCAAATTATTGTATTGTAAATACTGAATGTTATTCGATCAGATGTTATGGAACTAAGTTTAAGTTTTTTGTAATACTACACCTACTAAGTCTTATATACTTGTATTTTATAATAATTATTAATTATATGATTGAATAAAATTAATAATTATGTTGACGTACACGGTATACTTATATTAATTATGTTGATAGTATTTACATAATTAAATATCGATTTTCATAATAAATTTGATACTATAGTTGTTTGAAGGGTTTTTCTTTAAATTTACGAAACCTGTCTTCAGACCTGAGTTATTGATGCTTAAATTTACAATCTTTACTACCGGAAAAAAACGAGAATGTTTTGAATGACAAATATATTATCATAGAATAAAATAATTAATTTAAATGTATAAATCTTTTAAAAATTAAAGAATTGATTAGAAATATTAATTACGACATGCAATAAACTATTCTTAAGGTACTATTATAGCAAGTAGTAAGAGGTTTTTAATTTGTGTATGCTTACTGAGAAAACGACTGAACTGATTTTTCTAAATTTGCAGTTACTCCTGATAATCCCCTGAAGGTTTTCGTACCAATTTTAGCCTTCGATGCCTCCTCTACCATCCTCTCTAGTTCCTAGGTAAAAAAAAATATTAATAATTTGGCAAAGTATCCACATAAATTATTTTGTTATTTTAACAAATAATTTTCTTAGTAATATAAAATAAAGTCTTTTTATTTTTATTACCAATGGTAACCCCTTGAATAGATAATAATTCAATCTTTATGACAGTTTTTGACGAACATTTCAGAGATGCTACAAATAGATATCAGAAACGTTTAGAGAGTATTTTAGTCCAAGTTCAAAAATAGACTAAGTCCGATATCCAATCTGTCAATGGAAGTTGCCCATCTCGATCGAATTTGTTCACCAAATGATGTAGCGTCGATGTGCCCATTAACTGGGGTATACTAAAACTAAGTTATACCGAAATAACGCCGTTTTTTATATTTTGTCATTTTTCCAGACGAAATTGGACTATACAGCTAGTGATATATATCACTAGCTATATTTAATAATACCGATTAAAATACAATATATTGATTGATCGTAATAAATAATAAGTATTATTAATAATAATGTATATAAGTTAAAATAATACATAAATATTATAACAGGGACCGAATAGATTATTATTAATAATACATACTTATTATTTATTACGATCAATCAATATATTGTATTTTAATCGGTATTATTTAATATAGGAGTGTAAAGAAGATGCACTATTGCACTCCAGCCCTACAAAATATATTTAAATCTCAAATAATGCATTACAAAATGTATTTTATATCTCACTATTTGTTTGCATAAAAATGTCAAGATGATCTAATTTAAGTTTAAAAAATTATAAATATATTTTAAATATTACATTTTACAGTTAAAATTTAAATATAATAATTTTGACTACAGTTGGGTAAGAAAGTTACATTATACATTTATATATTCTATTAAATATTTAAATATAAGATAATTCGGACAATATAATATTGTGCTTTAAACAATACAAATTATTGCTTTTCATCAAAAATAAATATCCGGACATTCAAAACTATACCAAGGTGATTTATCACTATTGTCACAACGTCACAAGATGTTATTATTATTTAATTTTAACCCTAATATAAACATTTTTTCAGTAAAATTCGTATTTTGAAAATGCAGATATCCCAAAATACCATAGCCCATAGGTGGTAAATTAAATTCAATAAATAACAAAAAAACACTAGGAAATCGATCTGCTTTACATTAAATGATTAATTATTTAATATTCTGTAAAATAATTCTGATCGGTATATGATATACATTTTTCAATTACAATCAAACATCAAGATCGAGAAATAAATGTTGCGTAAAAATTCCAGTTTTTCTCAAATTTGTTTGTTTTAATTGTTGAAATGTCAAATGTTTTATTATTTTATTGCGTTATTATATACTATATATTATTATTATACGCGTGCAAGAGTTCAGTCATGAATAATACTCATATTATGTATATTCAAACGAAAACAAAGGCATCTATACAGTATACTAGGTACTCGTATATTATTATTATTATTATGTAAATCTGAATCAAACGCAGTGGTAATTGTGAGCACGAGTTATCGAAAAACTTTACCGACAAATTACGCGCAGAATCGCGTTACGTTTTGAATAATATGCGCAGCAAATCTATAGGACAACGTTCACTTATTGTGTACGTATATATTATATAGGTCGCGGCATGTGCGGTGCATTCAGTAGTCGTATATTATATATGCTTATAATATATATATATTTATACTATGCATGCACAGTGGTAATAGTCGAAAAGGACGACGTCGTTAAATCGTTAAACTTCTAATATAATAATATTATATATACGCGAGCAGATATACTTTGGTGGAAATCCGAAAAGTTGTTTAAACTTTACCACTTTGTATATGTGCACTGCAGTTAGTGTACGATATTAAAAAAATAATAATAATATATTCCAACCGTGGATTTTTTTATCCGATATGCTATTATAATACAATTTAGGGCAACATCTCAGAAAGTGTATCACAATGCCAAAAAAAGATATATACCGAAAGAAAGACATAACGAACTGGTCTTTCTTTAGATATCGTACACGAATTCGATTTTCGTACACCATAATAATATTATGTTGCATGGATGTGGAGTTGGAATTGAGTCGGCCGGCGATTCCTTCCTCGACCTATAGGCCTTACTTTGTATAGGGATGCACACAAATAAACTGTATCGGTTATATTATTATATTATAAAGCTCTAGAAGGGTTGGGGTTTATGAAACGTGTCACGAATTCAAATTGTCCTTCTCGCTGAAATCACCATATAGGTACCTTATACTGTGCTCTGCGATCCTGTGATTCCTAACCAATCGTATAGAATTCGATCAAACAGCTGGTCTGGGATCCCAAGACGGCAATCTGTTGTCGTCTGCAACTGCAGGATTGTGGCCAGAGGACATTTTTAATTTAAGCTGTTTTTGTATTAGGTGTTGAATATATATACAATATACCCCAAATCTGCGATCCAGTATTTCAGC
>NC_042494.1:146265635-146267240 GCF_005508785.2 Acyrthosiphon pisum
TTTCAAAGGTAGATGAAAAATATTAAAAATCGTTAGTCACAGTTTTTTTTTATAGGCATTTAAAGTTCAAAAAATGACAAAATATGGAAAAATCACGAAAATTTGCAAATTATTTCGAGTTAGAAATTCATAAAAATTTTTCTTTTTAAATCTAAGATATGAAAATGTAATACAAGATTCCTTATAAGATTATCTACCTTTACCAAATAAAAAATATCTAAAAGAAAGTCAAATTAAATTTTTATGATCGTTTGAAATTCAAATTTTTACAACATTGGATATTCACTCGATTTCTCATGTAGCGATTTCCTTATTTTGTTCTAATTCAAAAACGAATAACTGCAGATACATGAAAATTTTACTGAATGTTTATATTGGCATTTCCTATACACCATACAATTTTGAAAATATTTTGACTCTTTTTGAGCTGTTTACGGATATTTTCAGTTTTTTTTTCTATAAATATCAATAAAGTTTTATCTTTTGGGCCAAAAAGTGTATAAATTTAATACAAAGCTCCTGATATATTGTTACAATATCAGTTGAAAAATATTAAAAATACATTGGCACAATTTTTTTTTATAAGCATTTAAAGATCAAATTTTAATTTGAAAAATTATTTTGTAGTTAAAAATTTATAAAATGTTCAATTTTTGTATCTAAGAATTGAAAATTTAAAACAAGATTCCACGTAAGTAATTAATTCTGTTACCAAAAAATCTAAAAAATACATTTACACAGTTTATTTTTATAGTCATTTTAAGTACAAATTTGGACGAAATTACATATTAAAAACCTAGGATAACTATTTTAGTTATTTTGTTGTGATTGTATAATATTATTCGTGGGTACTTGAAACTGCTAAAGTATACTATTATATATCTATGATAGTACCACGGTTTTTTGTTGATGTATAACGCGTTATAAGTACCTAATAGATATTGTGATATGAGGGTTAATTTGGAATTTATTATGGGTACATTTTTTTTTAATACCATAGATAAGTATATAATATGTCTTATACCTAGACTGACATACCGTCTCCGCTCAGAATCGTTTTTCTTATACAATGATATTATATCATTGAATTCAAATTTAATACCATCCATCATACAGTGACCCACTTGTAATCTACTGTACAGCAGAGCGAAATCCATTTACCCACCTTTTTATATTTAAATTTAATTTTAGTTAATAGTAAATTGATTCAACAATAATGATTTTTTTCATTGAACTCTTGTTGAAATATAATAAGACATCTGCAAACAGTTCAAACAGAAACTACGTGGATAAGAAAATGTATCTATTATAGGTACATATACCACTTAGTCACGATCAGCGTTTCCCAAACCATGGTTCGCGAAATTTTTCTGATGGGTCACGACTTGTGGTTACGATTACGCTTATTTCAGTATTTTTGTATTTTTTATTATTTATTTAATTTATTTATTATGTATTTATTATCAAGTACTTATTGTAGTTTATAAAAATTCAATGATAAAATAATATAAAAATATTATTTATTTATGGCATACTTCGTTTTTTTTTAGCAGGGGGTCGCGTACCCAGTAAAGATTAAATGTATGGGCGCCATTGCAAAAATTT
>NC_042494.1:146267290-146273266 GCF_005508785.2 Acyrthosiphon pisum
AAAGAAAGTCCAAATAAATTTTATGATCGTTTGAAATTCAAATTTTTACAACATGGATATTCACTCGATTTCTCATGTAGCGATTTCCTTATTTTGTTCTAATTTCAAAAACGAATAACTGCAGATACATGAAAATTTTACTGAATGTTTATATTGGCATTTCCTATACACCATACAATTTTGAAAATATTTTGACTCTTTTTGAGCTGTTTACGGATATTTTCAGTTTTTTTTTCTATAAATATCAATAAAGTTTTATCTTTTGGGCCAAAAAGTGTATAAATTTAATACAAAGCTCCTGATATATTGTTACAATATCAGTTGAAAAATATTAAAAATACATTGGCACAATTTTTTTTTATAAGCATTTAAAGATCAAATTTTAATTTGAAAAATTATTTTGTAGTTAAAAATTTATAAAATGTTCAATTTTTGTATCTAAGAATTGAAAATTTAAAACAAGATTCCACGTAAGTAATTAATTCTGTTACCAAAAAATCTAAAAAATACATTTACACAGTTTATTTTTATAGTCATTTTAAGTACAAATTTGGACGAAATTACATATTAAAAACCTAGGATAACTATTTTAGTTATTTTGTTGTGATTGTATAATATTATTCGTGGGTACTTGAAACTGCTAAAGTATACTATTATATATCTATGATAGTACCACGGTTTTTTGTTGATGTATAACGCGTTATAAGTACCTAATAGATATTGTGATATGAGGGTTAATTTGGAATTTATTATGGGTACATTTTTTTTTAATACCATAGATAAGTATATAATATGTCTTATACCTAGACTGACATACCGTCTCCGTTCAGAATCGTTTTTCTTATACAATGATATCATATCATTGAATTCAAATTTAATACCATCCATCATACAGTGACCCACTTGTAACCTACTGTACAGCAGAGCGAAATCCATTTACCCACCTTTTTTTTTATATTGTATCGTATATTTTTATTTTTTTAATGTGTATTTAAATTATTGGTCGACGCCCGTGTTCCATATAAATTAATAAAATCGAAAACTTTTTCGAACTATCGTTCTGGTTTCGAATATATTTTTTTGCCAACCGAAATCAAAGACATTCTGTGTGAGTGCAAACAAATTTAAAACAATTATGTTCAAAGTATTTGAAAAAAAGTCAATTTTAGGTGAGGGAAACGTTCGTAATATATATTGGACCTGGTGTATATTATACTAGCAGAAAAAGCGCGTTCACAGAATCTAAAATAACATCGCTGTGCTGAACGGTCGTTTGTGTAGTCGAGTTTAACTTTGTCAAACAAAACACTCCAATCGCATAGTGTTATATAAATATTATATCAAGCAAGTACACGGATTTAAAAGTATTCCCACTGCTGCTGCCAAACGACAAATATACAGCTTTTCGAATGTTTAAGTCCCCCGCAGTGGATTAATTAAGCTGATGCATTTAATGAAATATCCAATTTAATTACACTAAACGGATTATTATATTATATTATGTATCACATCGTGACAAAATCTGCAATACGATTATACATTTATAAACGAAAATGACCCTCATACACACCCACACACAAACATATACGCAGTTACGTAGTCTCGCATTGATTTCAAAGTTTTCCATTTCAGGTTTAAAGCTTAGCCCAGACCTTGTTTTTGTCACCTACACATTGTGAAAAAAAAAACAAACGAAACAGTAGCGAAATTCAATTCGATTTAACGACAAGATTAAAGTCGAATGCTTTTTCTGTTCTACAGTATATATAATAATATATATATACATACATTGAAACATCTTGCTTTCGGAGAAACGTTAACATTTTTTCATTTTCATCACTAGACGCAGTGTGTAACATTTAATGTAGTTTTTTTTTATTCTTTTGTCCCCCGAACGTTGGAGTTTGATTTTACTATTTCCAGAATACCCACGAAACTGAAACATTCTCAAAGTAAAACAGCTTTATTACCTAAATTAATCTTTGTACAACGTAATTATTGTCAGATATTATGCATTTTTCAATGACAGAACCTCTATCTACTCTTAAACGACTAAAATACCGTAAATTAACCGGTTACAGTTTAGTTCTCAAGAGTCGTTAGGGCTATAATACCTTCTCCGTTTAGACTTTTAATCCCTGACGACCATTAATGAACCGGTTTAAGATCGGGCTCAAATAATACAGTTAAGTAGAATGGCTACTCGAACAAAAACAGTATTATAATGCACGAAAAACATTATTATATAACACTAACTCGAAAACACAATTTAAACAACTCGAATGTTTCCCCGATCGTCGTAGTAAGCTGCACTACCACGTTCGTGTCGGCCAGCTAGACTTATGTATTATCATATATTTGTTTCGCATCAAGCAGACTTCATCGACCTAAATTACATACGAAAATAGATTGATTTTACAATATTCGTAGTTGATATACTTTACTATTATTTGTTGTCACAAACAACGTAATATAGGTACCTAAAATTATAATACGTAATATTATATATATATATATAGGGAATATCGTTCTAGCTTAACTTTACAGGTGTATTTTGGCAGTGGTGCGTTAATTATACCAAATTAAAAGTTGTATGTATTTAAATTACTCTCTCTCTTTCTCTCTCTCTCATACACACACACACACACGCACCCATACAGGCCCACGCGTACCATTTTTAAATTATATTTTACAAAGCTCAGTCCTTTATTTAATCGCCTGACTGCTAATTAAACATGGAGCGTTCCCTTCAGTGTACCTACACAATATTATATACTCAATATAATATTTATTATTTATCACGATTTTATTTTATATATTTTGCGATTTAAAAAGTAACATGGTAATTAACTGGAAAATTAATTATGCTTATTACAATGCACGCATATGCACAAATAAACATTTAGGTCGTTGGATACAGCGGTGTACTGTGTGTCTATACATGTATACATTAAATATTTTAATACGCAACACAAAGTGCAATAAAACGTTAAAAAATATGTCTGTGTATGTATGTATTTGGTTTTAGGTTTTACGCATAATATCATGTAGGTACACAAAAAGGATATACATAATATATTATAGTATTATACACACTCGATTTTAAAAACATCAATATTGGGTTAAGCCCCGGTGGTTGGTTGTTTTATTACACTGCGTTATTATATTGAACAAAAGTATTTCATTTATCTCGAGCCAAAACTGTGGGTATAGCATTATAGCAAATATATACGATCATTAATGTATATATAGGTACCTATAATGTATAAACATGGAAGCTGATATCCATATTTTATGTAATAATCAAAGTACGAAAGATAAAGTCAACTCATATACTATGCTAGAAAATATTCACCCGATGAGTAATGCTCTTTGCGATTGTGGTTGAAATTAAATTTTTTCACGAATAAAATTCCATGTTTAGACTTTATATTATATTTTGTAGTCGATTTTATTTCATCATGTTCAAGACGAAAATATTATATCTTTGGAGTGTCATCGCTAAATTTGTGTAATGGAAGTACCAAGTACGTATAGTTATTATGGTTTATTTTCGAGTCGAGTAAATTTCGTCTTGGCATGATAAAATAAAATAATAATGATCAGAGAGTGGCGTAAATCACGATTGTAGGTACACCAAAAACCGCCTCAAAGGTTATCAAAATAATTGAAAATTCTACCGGACCGTATAACATTAAACATAATATTATAACATCAACGAGGAGTGAATACGCTCTAGAATATTATCTCAAAAATCTAATGAGCTCCTTCCAGGTTTATTGCTACCATATCAAATGCAATCGCCGCGGATTTTGGAGTGAATCAAACGGGGTAGATGGATTTTATTTGACAGAAATAAAGATTAAATATAACATTTTTTTTTTTAGATTAATTTGCCTTGGTTTGGTATAATGTACCTATAATAGTACGTAAGTATTATAATTATTTATCATTATTTGAAAATAAATATAAATATTAGTTCCTTGAATTATTTGAAAATCAATTGGGTCCGCCGTCATGATAATATGATCTCTAGTGTGTAATACCCACAGATATGTATAATAACTAGATACCCGACTTCTTCTTATCAATGACGCTGGCAGCCATTTACAACTAGGGCAAAATAGTATTATCTATATGTATATATAAGTAAATATGTATATGAATAAATGTAAACATTGCCAAAGTTGCAAATGGCGTCGGGCATCATAATTTAATAATGTTGTTGTATATGGAGTCGGGTATCTAGTTATTATACATATCTGTGGTAATACCACATTCCAGAACGGTACAACATTTCTTAGGAATCAACTGTGAAAATTTAAATCATAGTACTTGTAGAAGAAGAATATTGTTATAGACCTGTTGTAGGTATGTACGCAGAGTGTTACAGTCGTATAATCCGTACGTGAACTTTGCTCGCGGGGTGGCCTGCAGGGGAGGGGGGTTGACATAGGTACAGTCATCATTGTTATTTTATGCGCCGGCGTTTCTGTAAACACTAATAATTTATGCTCGCCGATTAATAATTATTGTCGTTCGGGATCGGTTCATAAATTCGGGAACAAATTATATGGGCACATATTATACACTAAGTTTCTAGTACATAATATATTTTATTTTATAATAATGCGTTTCGCTATTTTTTCTCTCGATAGCATTTAATCACAATATACATAGGTACATTTTTGACGGGAATGCGGCTCGAAAACATCGCCAACAGCACAATATACGATGATAGGTATATATTATCCGCGGTCCTCGTCCGCTGAATAACGACCGCTGCAGTTCTACTTCATAATATTGTGTATACGTAGGCAGGAATCGAATAATTTCAAATACAACACAGAATCATATCGTTCGTTGTTCGTAGTTTGTAGTCCGTGGTCCGACTTCCATCGCGATGCAGCATTGACGCATTGTATAAAAATAAAATTGTTTACAATATTGGCCAAATTAATTTTGAGCAGCCAAAATATTTAATTGTATTATGATATACGCTGGCAAACATACCTGTATTATTACAGTGGCTATAATAATAAAATAATTTGTAATTTTGACTAGGTACCTATTTGTTGTAAATTAGGTAGGTCGTAGGTATACCTGCTCGTAGGTTACCTGTCTAGTATGTTACATCTTACATATTACTATATTAGTGATACAATACTATAATAACTAAATAGCCATCGTGATAACTCGTAAATATCCACCAAAACCCACGATAACTAAAGCAACAGATCTGTTAGACCACCTACTAACATAGAAATGGTGGCGATCTATTAAAACACAATCCGACAACAAGCCATCACAATCGATAACTCGACGACCACCGATCAAATAATCAAAGATAACAATACTATATTATAAGTAGGGACCGGATTTATATGCAAATGCATATACGTATTGGAATAATCTTTTTGAAATCTGATGAGAACTGTCGCCGATTTAGATCATTCTTATTAAAATAACACGAACTGTATTTTGCATATTTTGCATATTTCAATGTTTTTACCTATTAAATACATATTTAATGCATATTTGTAGGTTTATAGTGCATATTATTATTTATAGCACATATATTTGTTTTTCGTCGTATTTTCACGTTCACAGCCACATAATATCGATAATATTACGACCAGTCATTATTGCCAAAAAAAGATGATATACATATATGTATAAATAATATATAAATAAATTCGTTGTTCCTATAATAGAGTTCAAGTGTTCGCCGGAAGCCGATCAGGGCTAATATTTTATAGATTGAAGATAAATAACGTTAAATGGTGAAAAACTTAGTGAATATGACAAAAATATACTTTTTTATACTAATAAAACCCTTATATACCTCTTTTATTACTTAATTAATTAATACTTATTTTTTACATAATTTTAAATAAAATGTTTTCGATTCAATTTTAAGTGCATATTTTGTAGCATATTAGAGCATTTTTAGAAGCATATTTTGAGGTCTTTTTG
>NC_042494.1:146273316-146275126 GCF_005508785.2 Acyrthosiphon pisum
AAATATACCCTTCATTTGAAGAGATATCATAAAAACAAAATATTTTTAATAAAAAACGTTTAAATGAAAACTTTCTAAAATAAATTTTAAATGTCCGTCCTGCAGCACAATTTAGTTTTTGCACTTATCAGCTTTTGCCACAATGGTACAGATATGTATGACACAAATAGTAAATAATATTAAACCTTTTGATTTGGCCCCGAAAAGAGAAGGAAAGGATTTTGGTCGAAAATTCGTCGCGCTTGTGGTAGTGCTACTTACGGCCTTTGTCGGATGATAATAATATGATGTGATTCATTAAAAATCGATTTTAGATTCCTCTATTGGCATCTTCGACGAATCCAACGCACGTAAAACGTACACCGGCGTATTCGTCATCGTTAGTTACAGTATTTATATAATCCATAACATATTATATTATATAAAACACATGGTTTTCGGTGAGGAAGTCACTATATGGTGCGTCTTTTTATAATTATTACGTTATGTAATTATATACAACAACGACGTCGTGTATTGTGGTATGTTTTTTTTTTTTTTTGTAATTAAAAATTCAGTTAATCGACGAGAGAGGGTTAAAATGATTTACGACCCTGCGGCAGATCGCGGTGCTGTTTAAACTACGGAGCATAGCAATTAAGATGAGTGAAAATTTACGACTAGGTAGGTACAGTTTGTTTGTTTTGAAATAATCATTATACGTATTGTATGGGAGGCATGTATAATAATATGATTGATCGCCGTAACACTCATACACACACACACACACACACACACACACACACACACACACACCAATAGCTGTTTTATATTATGTGTGTTGTCTTATCGAAACAATACTATTTCGCCGCACACTTCGCTGCAGCGTGCTACTGTGATTGCTATTAACAAACGATTTTACCGCGTTTATAATTACGCGTCGGAATGGCTGCATCTTCGAAATCCCAGAGACCGGTGCAGCTGGCGAAGGCGCATAATATAACAACAATAATAATATAATAACGTCGTAATGGTAATTATGTCTGGCGTGTGACGTGTGAAGAAATCGCCGCGGACGGCCGAATACGACTCTCTGATTGTATACGTAGGTACAGCTGTAGGTAGGTATAGGTACCTCATCTACAATAAATATTGCTACGAAATTTTCAAATAATAATAATAATGGTTATTCAAATAAAAAAAATAAACCGTTCGGCAATTATTTCTCCCGTCTGCAATACACGACGCGTCGTCACCTCCACGTATATCATTAGAAATCATATTATTATATATATATACATACGTTATAATATATCATTAGTCATTATTATGAATACATACATAGTCGAGGCAGCTTGCAGTTACGATTCAAGTATAATAACATTATAATGTATAAATGCGTATGTGTGTACCTGTGCGACTATAATATACTTGGTCGCCGCAATATACACACGCGGCGGCGACCGATATAGTAATAAGTAATGATAACTAATAACCGAATATAATATGTAATATAACTAACAATATAATAACGCACCGGAGGTCTGACGAGATAATGTAGTTATATACGTTTGCGAATACGCATATTATTGTAACATAGTTAGTTATCTTTATGTACCTACCTATTACTATTATTATACGCGGTATGATATTATATTGCCGTTTGTGCAGCTTACCTCGAGAACAATATAATGCCATTATTATCGTCCGATCTGTTTGTGCATGCAAAATATATTCGCATACTGTCCGCTACTGTATTCAAGTAAATTATGAGTCCTAAACGATGATATTATTATTATTAAATGACGTACGTTGCGTCAGCCCCCCCCCC
>NC_042494.1:146275505-146333191 GCF_005508785.2 Acyrthosiphon pisum
CAACGTACGTTATTAAATGTATCTATTATATTTATATGGTACCTATCACTTTATATCTCTTACAGCAGACATACAGACATGTCGTCAAAATGCTGTAACTCTGAAATAACAATAAATAATAATATATAATCGTACCTGTAATATAATATCGTCCTAAATTATACATATTAGAATAATATTTTACGAACAGGTTCCCGGGTAAAATAAATTGTACGAATTGGTTCCGAATAAAAATAACTTATCATACAACTGTTCGAATTGATTCCCACTAGTGTTAATCACGGTAATCTTATATTCTTATGATATTTTATTAGATCTTACAATGCCTGGGAAAGTTTGTAAATAATAGAATACCTTATATATCTAATAGATCGATGAAAAGAAGGAGGTTTATTGGTGAAAACATAAAAAAAATTGAATGACTGCCAAATTTTGAACTCCGAATTCGTCAAACTCGTAGTCGTTCGTACGAACCATAGGTGTGTGGTAGAAGGTGCATATTGTACTACATATTGTGCTACACCTTTAACATTTTTCGGGTCTGTTGGTTGGCTGACTCGCGACGGCGCAAGTTATAGCTGTTTAGTCGCAGTCGGTGGCCGGAAAATGTATTATTCAATACAAATACTGAACCAATTTAGGTACTAGTGTAGTGTGCTACATTGCTACCTATACCGTAAAATGTTACATACCAAAAACTTTACGGGTTTACACCGTATTTTACCTACTGATTAATACTGATGAAAAACAATTTATTAAACTAAAATTATTTAGGTGCTCATTGTATTGCTACAGATGATCATCAAGTATTTGAATACGTTATAAATTGTTTTGTTGTTTTTACGTCATCTCAGGATATTTCAAATTAATATTACGTAGTATGCACCAAGACAAAATTAAATACCTACTAAATAAAAAACTAATTAATAATTAATTTTCATACTACTTATACTTTTTATACGTTTTTATATTACGTATCTTACCATAGAGTAAATATACCTATTAATTTTTTTTGCTTTGACGAATTTGGAGTTACGAGCCAAGTGAACTATTTGCGATGGTTTTTATTTTTTTTTTTAGAAACAAGCGTACGTAGAAAAAAACGTAAAACGCCAGCGATTATATTTTTATTAATTAAAATTCAAACGTGCGTCGATTACGTTTTACGATAGGCTAATGTTTGCTGTCGAAAAAACAAACAGAACGTCCGGTAGAGGTATAATATAACGCTTATTTGCACATTTACATATAGCTATGCTGCCCTCCTAGTGGAACAAGCAGTATGTCTAATAATTGAATTAATTCAATACAATTGTTGGTAAAATGAGTTTTTCGGTTCCTTTGTTTTTCACCATGAAATAATTATCTTTACACACTTTTTTTCATTTCTTATAAGTCGTAGGTAACCTTAATTTTTTTCCAGTTTTTTTTGTACTTATTTATTTTTGTTTTTTTTTTTTTGCATTTTTAAGGAGATACTGCCTTTTTATCTAGTATTATTGTGTATGAAAATAAAAAGAAACTATACAAAAAGCAGTATCTTCATAAAGATGTAGATAACACATAATGATAGTAGTTATAGTTAGTACCATTGTATCTGATCAATCACAATAAATGTTTTTGACCAAAAATGTTGGCACATGACGTATCTGATTAGTACCGCGAGTCGCGACCATTCATTGATAAAAGATAAAGTGTACACACTGTAAATCCATTTAGCTAAGATTACTAGATAAATACGTACCTATACAGCATATACACTGAGAAATTATTTGGCTAATGAAATAAGCTGTATCTCCATTGTACATACTGCTTTATTATCTAAGACATGTTACATACATGTACATAATATACTATGTCTTTCGACTTTCCCTAGTATTTTACAATATTTTGGATAATAAAACATTTTATAATGCATTTTAAAGGCATTTCAAGACGTGGAGTTACGGTGTTTTTCCTAAATAAAAAAAACCATGGAATTATGGAATTATGCCGAATATGAAATAACCTCATTTTTTAAAATTTGGAACTTACTGCTATAGTGCCACCAAGAGGGCAGTATTACTTACTTCTTATACCTATAATATCAATGATTGGAAAATAGTTTAATATTGAGTATGATTTTAGTTTCAAATTTCTACAGGTCAAACACAATAGAGTTTGTGAAAAGCGTATATACGAAACCGATGCATACGTTTTCCTTTGAAACGTTTAATATTAGTTCCCAGCGTTGTGTGCAATTATACAAGTTACGGCTGTATAATATACGGCTATACGGTAATATTAACTAGATTGGAACACATATTATATAATATATATGAAAAGAGGTATTTTGAACCAATGATCACTCACACACGCACACCCGTATATATATATTTATATAGAAATAAAGTTTTGAGTTCTCTCAATACCGGATGATGTATATATTGTGTTTTTTTCTTTTTAGAAATCGCATTGTTGTTGTCGACCTAATATAAGCGTATTGTTTGATTTTCCATCTATCTCTTTCTCTCTCACCCCTTCTCTCTATCTCTCTCTCTCTCTCTCCCACACACACACACACACTCTTTAGGTTGTAACGTATATACAATATTATAATATATTTGGTAGAGTATGTTGTAAACTTATATATGTTTACGCCTAAGCTCTTCGAGTTTAGCAGACTAAAAGCACATTCAATGTCTCGACCAATAAAATAGGGATAACATTTTAGTTTTTGCTTCATATTCGTTTGTTCGTTTGTGTGCATTCAATAAGGATTTTGCCATGACCCGCGCCACGATTCTTCTGAACGACATTCGATTATTGAAAACCGAGCCTATATATACCTACACAGTATAAATCAACAATATACCTAAATATGTATATAATATATCTTAGTTCACTATATTATGTGGTTTTATTTCCTTGTTACTTTTTGTATTTTATTTTAACTGATTTTACCATTAAATTTTACCTTAAGGTAGGCATGAGATCCGACGTATCCCAGGTAACAGATTAGAAATATCTCGGGTCTGTTTAAATTTTTAAGTCAAACGAATTGATGAAATATTCTTCTAATGATAATCTATAGTTATATTATAATAATAATATACGAACAGTACTGCAGATGTGCAGTATAGTTGAGTATAGTATAAACCATTTCTGGTTATTAATATTTTTTATATTATATACGTGCGTACTGGTTTCCTTTCATAGTTCATATTTTCATAAGGATAATATAGGCACCGAAGTCCGAAAGTGTGCGTACACAACAACAATAATAATAATAATAAAAATAATTTACAGAATATGACAATGCGTATTTATTTTTTAAGATCAGTAAAAATGTTGACCTCTATTGTCCAATCAGAAAGGCATGGTGATTTATTTTGTTTGCGTTTAAATCCAAATATTTAAACTTGTACCACGGACTTGTGGTTTGTCATCCGAGTACACTTCTTATAATATTATGATAACGTATACTCGCTTATTAAACGAGAAATCACTAGTCAGGTGGTCACCGACACAACCTGCAGTATATTATGCAGTATCCACGTATCCTAAATTTGCAGCTAAGTCGATCCTTGAATATCTGTCTTAAAATAACAAAATCGCCACCCACGCCAAATATTATAATAATATATGGACATTTAACGCGTAATGTGCATTACATATTTTAGATGATATTCAATCAACAAAATCCATGTAATGTATATGCGAATATATTTATCAATTAATGGTTCATTATACAAAACGATTTTCGAACGAAATTTTCACAGAATTAAAAAATATAGATAAATAAAAAAAACTTAAAACAACTGTACAGTGTGTCAGTAACTACAAAGGTATTTTCTTCTTAATTTACTTCTGTTCATTTCACATACACAATACGGTAACCCATATTCGCGGTTTGTTGAAATATGTGTTTTTTACACTTTTATAATATCATAGACTTTTTGTACAGTCCACGTGACGTGTGAATATTAATAGAATTTTAGAATCAGCATTTTTGCAATAGATAATAATATGTGAATGTATGATAAAATTATATTTATGTTATGTTATATTTACCCATAGGTGCATTATTGTAATATTTTTATATATTTTTTATTACTGACCTTTTTATCGACTTTAACAACATACCTATTAGATGTTTTTAAAAATCTCATGACACATACAACAGTCGAGTTTACGATTTTTCCACATTTTTCTTTCACCGTAACACGTATTATATTATCTATTGCAAACGTTTTTATACGACGTGTACCATACTGCGGATATCGGCAGCCGTCTTTGGAATATTTTACTCGACCACAAATTTTCACATCGGAAAATCGTTAAGCAATTTTCCTCGCGCCTCTGCCGAGAATTTCGGTTAAAGGCTCGATTTGTTATTTTCTTTTGCGCTTTTCCCTCATTTTTTTTTTCATACCACACACTGCAGACCACATCGTTTTACACGTCCTATACCTGCACGCGTCACCGTCCCACCATCGTTTTGCCGTACATCCGTTTTACGAGGTCTTTTTACAACCCCCCATGAAAGAAAAAAACATATATCCTCACGAGCTGTTATTGTTTGTAACGAGGAAAATACCTTTTTTTCCCGTCTGTTGGATAAAATTCTATTAAGAACCTTTTTTTTCTTTCCTTTATCATTCTACACAAGGCTATCTCACCGCTGAATGATGTATAAAACTAAAAAAAAAAAACTCGTGGCCGAGATCGTGAAAATTCGATTCGATTCTATTTCGCCGGAAAAACGAAACGTTCTTCGGTCGAGAAAAAAACGGAAATAAACTGAAATAGTAATTGAAACACATACGCCCGTAACTATTACATTATACCTACATCGTACTAGCGACCTTCGTAATGCGCACGACGGTGTAGGTCGGTGCGAGCAGGTAGGAGACATATTGTATAATGTACATAAGATAAATTGCGCTGACCGAATAAAACTGCTTACGAAGGGGTAAAACCGTTATTATTAATATTAAAAGAAAAAAAACCATTTCGACCGCGTACCTACAAATGGGTTTTATCAAACGCGACAGAAATAATTTCCGGAACTGTATATCGATCTTTTTTTTTTGTAGCTGTCGATATAATATGACGCGATTTTGTTATTAATTTATTATACGAATACGTTTTAGGTAGGTAAACAAAAAACAAATAATAATAATTAACCAGCAGTGGTTCGTAAACCGATTGCGGTGAAGCAGTTATTTTTGACATTCCCGGGAAAAAAAAATGTTCTCAAAACCACTGCAGCTGCAGACTGCAAACACAATATACTATAAAGAACTTCTATTTTTTAATGATCGTGACTACAAAACACATCATCATTATGATCGACGTGATAAGAATTTTTCGAATTGACCTTCTTTGATGAAATGCTGTCGTGTACTATACTGTCTACTAACTAATCGAAAAATTATCATTCACAGCTGCAGAGACAATATTTTTTCGACTTTATATTATTACATTATATTTTTGGCCTCCCCCACTTTTTCATTTTATTATACCGGTCAATTGAAACAAAATATTATATTTCACCTCTCTCGTAAGTCACTTAGTGGAATGCAAATGTTTAGGCATGGGCTAGGCAGCAGTAATAGCGACTCAGTTGTTTTATTATTTATTATTTATAAAAAATTGAAATTGAAAAAATAAATATTAATAACTATAGGCAGACTGTTTTAAGTACACGAATAATTGTTCAAAATATGTAAAACGACTTTCTAAAATTGGTCATCCTTTACACGGCTTACACGTTAAGATGAACGCCATAATCAAATCATACTTAATATATTAGCTGATATTATGTCATATTTCTCTAAGACATTTACGCCAAAAACTGTTACGTTAATAATATTTGTGTAAACGTGTGCCCGCGATTTGTTTAAAATATTTAGTGTAGGGGAGCTGTCATTTCAACTCTATGTCGAGTACACAGTAAAAAATATTTGGTTGACATTGACACAAAAAAATGTGTTAGCAGCACACTGAGTTGACATCACATTTTTTGTCACGCCTGCACCGAAAGTTTGGTTTTCGACCACGGTTGAAGCGTTCGAAAGCAACCTTTTTCCGTCCAGCGGGCGGAAAAGAGAAAATCCCCAAAAGTGCCGGGCGCAAAAGAAGAAATCCCCACAAGTGCCGGCCGCCGGGCGCGTATCCCCTGCACAACCAGAAACTAAAATGTATACCTACCACGGTCCTTCCAAAACATAAACTTTTGGTTACGTCTTAAATTTATAGTATAACCTCCTTGCATGGCGCATTAACATTTAAACATATTTTGTAGAATAGTCTATAATTGTTGTATAGATCCTTGCATAACCTTTTAGATGAACGCAGGGGCGTGACAAAAAATAGTATGTGTGGCTTGCGCGGGAAGGCCATTTCAGTCTTGGGCACACGACGCCCGCGACTGAAATGGCTCACTTCCTGCACTTGCCACACAATATACTATTGTAAAATGTCATCATAGTATTTCGTGAAAACGATCAAACACATAATCGGCTGTCTTTGAAATGTTGGCCTCTATAGATTTTTTTTTTATTTACATTATAGCCTTTGTATATACTATTTAAATACTTTGTACGCCAAAATCACCTTATATATATGCAATTTTAACAGCATTACAGACCAATTATGCAAAATTACACGAACATAATAGGTACAAGTACAGTTATTAAATCATATAGCTGCTGTACGTAATATTATACTCGGCATTAGCAGTCAGAATTGAAAAAAAAAATTTTTGCAGGGCCTCGAATATTAATAGTAGGTGTAGGGCTGGATTTAAAGAAGAACAATAAGGACAAATGCCCCGGGACTCACTTTTTTACAATTATTGCAACGTAATATAAAAAGAAAACCTGCTCTTATTTTATTTATTTGTAAATAATCAATGTGAAGCTGTGATTTCCAAAATATTTTATTGAAAATAGCACTAAGACAAAAATGTATGTATTAGATCCAAGTGCCGACACTATTTTTTTACATCCAATGCCCTCAAATTCTAAATCTGGCTTTGAGTTGGTAGGTATACCCACAGTGCGTAATATTTTATTATATAAAATATGTTCTATTACCATTTACGTTGTAAAGTTGTGACCATACAGTACGAAGCGCGTTGATGATAAATTATTTCCGCAGGAAGAAGGTGTGATATAGATAGGTACTAGGTACACCTATTTTCTGCGTAGAAGGTGACTACAACTATAGGGTTTATCGTTTATAATAATATGATGTGTCCAATGCGTCCCACGACTTGTGCAACCGACGCGTGCACATTTCGAGACGGTTTATGTGTATCACGACCGGATGTAAATACCGATTGAATTACACGTGTAGATTATAAGAGGAAACGAATTTAGTCACTATGAATATTGTTCGTCAATAATTGTGTAAGACAGAAAAAAACAGACAGATTATTTAGTCACACGTGAAAGTAATTTTTTGCACGACTTTGTTATGCCTTAATGGTATAAATGTATAATAGTACTAATAGTAACTCATTAGTTGCCATAATACTTGCATTATAATAGTAGGTATATATTTAAATTTGGGCCTCTATATATTATATTATAAACTCATCGGTCATCACACTAAAATGTGTTAAACAATATTTAGGATTTACTGTGGTTGACTGAATTCCTAAAGATCGAGAAAAATATAACAGACATAAAAATATTATATAAATGCCAGATATAGTAGTCCGTTATTATAAATTTGGCTGTGATTTCAACCTAATGGGACTAGGAATGACCGACATTCTAAGTATGAGAATAAAAAATGTTTTTTGCAATCTGAATAATATTATAATACATTTTACGCGTGTTTCTGATATCTACGTATTATGACGTGTGAGCAATAAACTGAGTAATTCCTACATTCATAATATTATCATAATCATAATATTATAATTAAAAAAAAGTTGACACCGCATTAACAAGTAAGTTGTCAAAACTTGACATGACGTCCGGGAGACAATTGTATCGGTCTCTTGAGTCTTAGAATTCTTAAAAATAGTCAACAAAACAAAAAATCAAACAAATTTAACTTTGAAATGTATACTCAAGAGTCAAGATATAAACACATTTGACTCTCCCGCAGTAAACGTAGGTGAATGTTATGCACAATTTTTCGAGTAAAAAATATTTGTTCAAACAGACAAAAGTTTTACACGCACGCGTGTGTTAATTAATTCCAACCAATTGCATACACCAATGTGAATACATATAATATAATAATCGTTGTGCTAACACGTAATGAAAACAAGACCAAATTTCTGAAATTTCATTGGTACAATAGGTACACGTAATATAATAAGTTAATTTGAAATTTTAATGGTTTGCAAAACGCATTCAAAACACAATAAAATATTCACACACACACACACACACACACACACACACACACACACACACACACACACACACACACACATGCCTATATAATTATATTATGTCAACGTCAATCGTAGCTCTAAGCTGTGTGTTGCCACACGCGTTTTGTGTTTAAAGTTTGTCTGGTTTTTTTTACCTATATATGTATATATTTTTGTTATCAAAACTTTGTTATTATTGTATTATTAATAATCGTGCGCGAGCAGTAATGAAAGTACCTATACACACTATACTGTTATTATTATCATAGACGTAAAACGTGTACGCGTGTACCTACCTTGAAAAAAATAAATACTTTAATAACGACTCGATGTAGAGAATGATCACATCGTATCCATACTATACGAGTACTTACAATACTATAATAAAAATTAATTCTTTGCAAAGACGGAGCAGAGAGTGACAGACTCCGTCGTTCTTTATGTTCAAAACGCGTTCGCGCGACGAAAAGGTAGTAAGAATGGGTTGAGGTATGACGGGGTGCAGATTGGGGTAGACCTTGAGGGGGTTCGAACTTTGAAAGGCCAAACACCACAACACACGCATGCAGCGCTCATAGTGAATATAGTGTGCGTGTGTTTAATATATACAAAAGCCAATTCGTGGCGTTTTGCTTCGTATACGGAAAAGCTTTATACCACGACGCATACCACGAGTACCTATAAATAAATAGCTAGTGGTTATATGTCTTATTATTAAATGCGGAAGCGGAAGTCTACGTACAGGAAGATAAAACTGCAGGTGTGCTCATCCCTGCAAAATGTTTACTTTAATAATTAATATATTCAAATATTCTGAATTCTTTAAGATTTTAATTATAATTAAATACCATATTTCAAAATTCTTGAGATTTTTTTGTAGACTTTAAGAACTGTCATGGGGCGATATGCACTTTTTGTTCTTTACCTATTGTTTAGTTTATCTAAAAGTACTTCAATAAATAATATAATATTCCAAAAACCAGATTTTAAATAATTATGCATCGTTGAAGAATAAGGAGGCATAATTATATATTAATAATATACGTGGTTAATCGTAAAAACAATACCTATATGTATAAAAGTTGTAAAAATATAATTTTCCACGTAGGTATACGATAAGTATAAACGTATAATGTATATACAATATATATATGGTGTATTTACGCGCGCGTGTGTGTGTGTGTGAGAGTGTGGATTAACGTGTGAGGGCGAATCGACGGCCCGGAAAAATGGGTAGAAAACAGAAACAACTTTTGTGCAGTGTACCGACAAACTCAAAGAGCTGTAACACGATATATATATATATCAACGCACATTATAGGTACAGGCATACAAACATCGTGAGCGTATAATATATACGTATAAACGTCGAGTTCAGTGACGCTTTGACGGGTTTTATTTAAATTATTTATGACGAAAGTTTGATAGGTGCAGGCGTATATATGACGCGTGTATAGTACCTATAATATATTATACACACATCACAACATTATATATATGCGTATAATATATAGAGGTATATAACGAGATACGATTTGTGTATAACTACACGCGTATTATTTAATACATATACCTAGGTATTGTTTAGGTTAGAAAATGCTCTTTGTGATATTTTTATTATGGCCGGAAGATGCAGTGGCACATTTTACCGGGTGCAGGAGGAAGAGCACTCACCTATTCATTTTTATACTTACCCACAATTGTATATTTAAAACTTTCCCCCCACGACCGCCATCCGTCGATTTGCCCACCCCCATCTACCACCACCCGACGCCTTAGGGTTGGAAGTCCGCCGTCTTGACGTCTTATCGCCACCACTGCAGTCAATCTATACGGCGCGGACGCATTCGACTTGTCATCGCGTGGTCGTTATATTTTTATATTTTGCCTATAAACACCGATATTTATACAAAATGGATGATTATTTTATTCTCAGCGAGGTGACGTAATGTCGTAAACGTATGTAGTTTTTGAGTATAAGTATAGTCACATGCCTGCAAATGCGATCGTATGATTTTTTGTTTTTATTTTTACAGCAGTCCTTCAGACGTCACGATAATCATTATACGAATGTTTAATTTTTGTGAGGTGATTTATATACATAC
Source organism: Acyrthosiphon pisum (assembly GCF_005508785.2). Lineage (NCBI taxonomy): Eukaryota > Metazoa > Arthropoda > Insecta > Hemiptera > Aphididae > Acyrthosiphon > Acyrthosiphon pisum. Next base: position 146,285,991 of record NC_042494.1, read on the forward strand.
CTATTCCGCATAAATATATAACATATTCATTCAGCGTTCATTTCAAACTCATTTTATAAATCAATGCACGCGTTAAACGTTTTAAATATAATTTCGAGTACCCAGAAATCGAACCACACTTTGGGTTTCCAAATCTCTAGAGTAAAATACTAAAACTTGTATTAGTTAATATTATTGTCGTTTTCCTAAAATATATTACGGACCCGAAAACATGAAACGATTTCCATACGCAGTGGTACCTTATAATATTAGATTATATTTATTTAAAATTTTAATATTGTTACCTATTCGAAGAAAAATATTTACCAACTAATTGTATACAAATAATCGACCATTTTCTGCATTTTATATTGAATTTGACTTAGGAATTTAGGTTATCATGATTGGTCGATTTTTATACTCCGATATTTTTCGTTTACGGTAATTGTAATGATGTGAACTATTTATCGTTAAATTATTTAGGTGAAATATTATATTATTATAGAGGCGTTTAAATTATGTATCACTATTGTTTAAACTTAAATACTATAATAATTTTAATAATATTGTTTGATGTAAATACAAAAATACTAACAATAATAGCATAAAATTATTTTTAAATTAGTAATATGTGTCAGTAAATGCATAATCGTTATAAACCGCCATTTGTATTCGAAACGTTTAAGAATCTTGGATATAGCTGTGTTAATTTTTGTCAAATAGTCACGTCACAGGATGTTTCGACACGATTCCGAGCTGTATTATGTATACATAACACATGTAATAAAAGTGTTATAACTACCAAACGTAATTTTATTCCGTTTAAACACGTCACACACGTTCGAGAAAATATTTATTATTATTAATATATTATATTTATTTAAATTTCAATCATATCACTTCGGTATGCTCTCATGTAGCTGCATACAGTTATTAAAAACTATTGTAACGATGGCATTGACATTTTTTTTTTACCAACTATAGTATTTCCTTATAAGGATCGTACAAATCATTTTTTTTCTAAGAAAATACGCCATCTCTGATAACATTATATTAATAATCTCATCATCCTCAGATTTTTATTTCCCACATTAATTTATTATAGTACTTGTTCATATACTCATAATATGTTATTATTTATTATTAGTTTTTAGGGTTTTAAAATTGTATAAAATTTATTATCTCGAAATATTTTATTTATGAAAAAAATAATTTTGTATTATATCTTAAGTGTGTAGTCATAAGCTTACTGCAAAATAACATTTTTAAAAGTTAGTCTACTGTGTATTATAAGTCATTCATTATAAATATTTTCTATGTGTTATCAATAATATTATTTATAACCAAATAGGTACGTTTAAAAGAAATAAAATAATTTTCAATATTTCAAGGAATGTCACAGAACCCTAGTTTATCAACGCTATAAAAATTAAAACGTCATCATTTTTTCCACGTGTCGAAGAAATGATAAGTCTGCCATTTGAATACAATAAGTATATCATTATAATATAATATGCATCGCTACACTAATTTTCGAAAAAAACTCGACTACTACAAAATAATATACAGAATTTTGTGATTTATAAACGCGTTGACTCTCAATTTATAATATATTTTATTCACCGAACTCCGAACATGATTGTCGTCTCGAGTCGTTTTTCCGCTATATTACGAGTTTGGCGTTGCAGTCATATATTCAAGTAGAATTTTCTGTGTGACCTTTGTCGTTTTTATTTTTATTTTTTTGGTTTTTCATTCAAGAAAAAGGATCTGCGCCTTAGTCGGTTGAGTATAATAATATATGTATACCTACGATATAGCTTCGAGGGTCGTGGAAACATACATGGTTGAACATAATATCGCGCATGTACATTGCTGGTGACGACGACGGTGATTCATTAATACAAATTGAGTTTAAAAACAAAATCTCATCAATATACATGCAAAATATATTATTGTATATTTACGTTGCGGTCACGTACCATACATGCGAAAACTGCGTGCGCAGACACAGAGTACATCATAATATAGTCGAGTGTTATTATTGCGCGTATATGCGTTTTGCTATATATTCAATATAATAATATGTACATTACATATTTAGATTACAAATGTGTACAGTGTGCATAACTTACACACACGGCAAATAACATGTACAATACGAGTATATATATATATATATTAGGAATGTGAATTCATAATGCACGGCATGTAGAATTCGATTACAGTCTTATTAATGCGACCGTTTGCAGTCGCGCCGTTGACGTGAACTCGAAATTTACACAAAAAGTCCATTTAGCAACAAAAACACGTCGACCGTATATTATTCCGCATACGATAGTGTATGACGCGATAATTTATCATCTCGGCCTTTGGACGAGTATGGTATTCGAACGACGATAAGCCTCCGAAACGTATATAACATACCCTGCTGAGGGTATCGGTATACCTATATAAAATATTAATAATACGATGATAATAAAGCTCGTTGTTGTATAATATTATTATTGCGTTATGTTGCTCTCAGACGAAATAATGATTTCGACCGACGTCTGTGCGAAATCATCGCCGACGATCGTGAATTCGTTTGTACTCGAATTGTTAAATGGCCTTAAGTATATACGTATTTGGCGTACTCGGGGGGGTCCCGGTCGTGTAGTCGCAGTCCGATGCAGCAATCGCCGGCGGCCACTGGAGAACGAAGAGGAGGAGCGACCGTTTATATATTATACGTATTATATTATTATTATGATTATTATAATATATATAGTCGGATACGATCCGCGAAGGACGAAATCTTCCTGCTAGATTATAACGTCGTCGCATACAACAACAATAATAATGATATTCCATCCGGACTCTCGTATTAGCGATTTTGCACGCAACCTTCGGCAAAAGTACGTTTATATTATTATCATTATTGAACGCATATTTATACACGCTCCGTCCTCGACCTCCGCGATGTACCACTCGGGAATGGAGATCAGTACCTACATAAATAATATTACCTGTGTAGAAATACAACGACGACGGTGGGCTAGCTCGTGCTTAATACCACTGATTATACGTTTTTTTAAATATGTATTATGTATATCCGTCTGCTTTGATCTAATACTAATCGCATGTAGAATCCGTTAGCGTTTATCCGAAGTTTCAGGACTATATTATTATACATATTATATAGGTGATGCCACGGCGACAATCGAATTACGCCGTATCATAAACTCGTCCGTCCAAGGCGGACGCATAAGTGGCCGAATGCAGTGTTTCCAAACCACACACTTATAGGTATATTATATAAAGTAGTTAATGACAAAACACAAAAAATCAATATAACCATAATAATAATTGTTGTCGTATATTATAGATGAAGAGAGATTGAGACCCACAGAAAGAGTGACATACACACACACACACACGCACTCACAAACATACATACACAGGTGGGTGGAGCGAGGGCCACACACTTACTGGTAGAAAAGAGAGACACACATAATATTAATTTCAAGAATAGGTGCAAGCTCGGACTTTTTATCGAAACTGCAGACAGTCGTCAATAGTCAGATCTCCCGGGGATTTCGGGATATGGGTTATCATAGGAATGGTGATAATATTTTGTATGCATTACAATACTTAAGTTATGTTACCGAACCGTGGTCAGCGCGTATTATGACGTATATAAACTTGTTGTCTGGGGTTGTTGGATGCACTTTATACGCGTGTTATGCTCTCATTGTAATAAGAACACGCGAAATACATATCATATTATACATACTATACCTGCAATAAACTGCACAATTTACAATATTATATGGTACAGTTTGTTCAAAAGTCGGTTTGAATTATGAACTAAGATAATATTATTATCTTAGTTTCACAATTTGAATATTAATAAATTCTCGTTCCATGTATAATTCAGGTGTATATATTGTTAACTGTATGTATTGTAATACTGTGCGTATTGTTTACTGTAATAGTAAACGCCGAATATGCAGAATAAACTAATGTGACGCGGTGACTGTCTGACTCACTCCGTATAATTTAAAAATATGCATCCATCATAAAATTAATATTAGGTATCTTGTAAGTACGATGTAAATTCGCCACATACGACGGGCGACCAACCAAATAGAATTATTTTATTCGTTACCATAATACTACGGGGTTGGGGACGGTTCTCGCCTACATATAAATAAAAACCTGCAATATAATATAGGTATATATATATAATAATAACAGCTGTTTGCGGTTAATTTCATTAATTCGTGAACGGAAATCCGTATAGATATATTATAACAGACAATGGTATTATATATTGTATTATATATTTATATGAATTGGTTCAATAAAACATTATACTTATATATATTGTAGATCCCGAGCATAGCAAAACCGTGTGTGTATATATTTGTTTTTATGTGTGCGAGACATGTTGAATTGGTTTTACGGTGACGAGTCAGTCGACAATTTTTTTTGTCCGTGCATATTTGTTTTGCGACCACTATCAACGGTCCACGATTCTCGGTTTTCGCACCACTGCGCAGGTGTATAATAATAATAATATACGCGCCACTGACCAACATAAAAAATACCACGTAGGTATATATAATATTATATACTTGTATATATAAAATAAACACAGCATCATTCGCCGTTTTTGTACTTTTCCGTGTCATCCTCGGGTAAAAATAGTCGTTAGGTACTTAGGTACATAATAAAACCTCCAAGTCGTAAACGCGTTAACATAATAATAATATTATAATGCTACAGAATAAATACAAATATGATATACGCGTCGCTATAATATTCGCGTATACTCGGTAACTTTTGTGGAGTCTAAAACGGAATTTAAATTTCCAGAGTTCTTCCGCGTAGGACTTGCAGTGTTACGAATTTGTTGATGAAATCTACGGCTAGCGCGCCGCGAAATTTCAGTTTTGGCCTTGGAATGACATTTTTCAGTGTAGTAAATTCTGCACTGAACGTAGCTCTCTACAAAGCAATATTATACTTTCAAAGTATTGTAGAAATAATATTGTAAGTAAAAATTAAAATATTTCATTTAGATTGTCATAATCTTTTTGGCAGGTGATTAAACGTTTACATAATATTGTAGTTAAATGTTCTCTTATAATATAAACGTATGGACTTCAAGTATTTTGAAGATGTTTGATGAAAAATTAACTTTTTATGTTAGGTTTAAAAAATATATTTGTCTAGCGTGTATTTACCATCGATTGGCCGATGTAATATTGCCTCGTAACCGTGGTACATATATACATTTTTATATCTGCTTTGTGCAATATATGACTCGGGACCAAACGAATATCGTATTCGCGCCGCGTGTGCATGACTCGATTTTTAGGCGGCAAGACCATTATTATTATACCGCAGGCGCCGTTTCCCATTTTGTGCAACTTTCCGTCGCCGCGATAAATGTACACAACACGATATAATGTATTATAGAGTGTGTGTACAGTTTTCAAACGAGAACATTTTAATCGAATCGTTTTTATTTTTAAAATGAAAAAAATTCTTATATGCACCGTAAGAATTTATTTATTTTACATTTACATATTATATGTGATCGATTTTTTGCACGTGGTATTCAGAAAATGTCTGTACTGTTGTATAAATATAAATAAGTAAAAACGTTTTCCACAATTTAATTTTTTTTTTTATGTTTTCAGATGTCTTGAAAATCAACTATACTTAAACGATTTCTTTTATGTCACGCACTTTTTCAGTTTGATCAAAGAGTGAGCTCAGAAATATAAATAAACATTAATAATATTCGTAATTACACTTCACAAATCAACTGTAAAGTTACAGTTATTGAGAAGGTTTTAATTTTGGCACTCATGTGTAAATGTAATTTTTATCAAGCTCACGTGAACTACTAAATAATAAAATAATAACTAACCTTTAATTATTTACAGAATATTTCTTGATTGTTACAAGAAATATCAAAAACCATTGTTCTTCCTTAGAAAAAGCGATAGAACGCATCGCTATTGGGTAAAAATAAGTAGATCGGAAAAATAATATCATTTAATTTTAACATGCACGAAAAATAAAAAAATAAAAGGATCTATAATATATTGTTACAAACTCGCAGCGGAATAAGAAGATGATCACCAAAATCAGCAACATCCTGCAACCATGTTCTTATAGCGCTTTTCGTTAGAATGTTATAGTTCATAATATTATTAAGCTCAGTGGTCGTTGATTGTTATAATTATTATTTATAATATACTTCATACTTCATACAAAACACCATAGATACATATTTCATATTTGATCAAGCAAAATTGTTTGTTGAAATTGTTTTTCCTTTATAGTATATTTTTATTACAATTTTTACGTTGCTAAACTTGGGTTTTTTGTTCTCGACATTATATTAGGTATATTATATTATTATGTAAAGCATTGTAGCATTGTATTATTTCCTTTTTTTTTATTTTAGATCACACGTAACATGACGGTGTCTTATAATTTAGAATAAATTCAGTGTAATGAAATATTTCAATATCCTCAACATCTGTCGGTTAAATTCGACTTTGATGAAACATTTTATTTCATTATATACATTATTCATGGTAACATATTTCTTTAAGAGCTCCGCGTAACATTAATGAGTTCAATATATTATTATATGAATTATAAACATTAAGCAAGTATAAGTGACGGTATAATAAAATGTTAAGAAAAATTAAACATTTAAAAGCTATTTCAAATATTTGTGCGAGAGGTATTTCGATGTAAGCGACAATAACGCTTTTATACTGTTGTATACTTGTAAGTACGTAATTATTATATACGTATAATATTATATATATAAAATCACGAGATTTGTTCGAAACATGCTTTCGTATTTCATCAATTGTGACTTTCGAAGAAGTGAATAATGGTCGTAGACTAAATAATGGTTTTATTTAAAAGAAGAGAAATGATCCGTGTTCTACATCTCGTATAATTTATGTATTTACAAAGAAACACAAATGTTCAAATTTACAGCTGCCAGTAAAAAAAAAAACAAACGAGAATGGGGTAAGATAAAAAAATAAAAGTCTCTGACAAAACAAAGATAATAAAGTTTGACCGTTTCTAACAAATGAAAAAAAAAAAAAAGAAACGTTGATCAACGACCGTCGCGCGTCGTGTACAACTGCTGTGGACGAGTTACAACCGACAGTGCAATACGACAATGGACTGATGATATTATTATTATTACTTAGTAGAGCAGTGGCCACTGCAGTATCTCAATGGTAAATGTAATTTAATTTTCGATAATACATTATTATATTGTTATTAGATTGAATCTGTGTCAAGTGCGAGATAAACCCTAAACACACAAACAAGTTATAACCCATAACTACATGCGCACCTTATACCTATACACTAAGAAATATCGTCAATATAGATTTAATGCCGTCGGTATTTATATAATTTGTACATATAAGCTCGCGGAATGGTTGATGTATATATAATATATTATATAAAAAAACACTCTGCCAAACTCCTTGAAAAAAACGCAAAGTACCTACCTATAAAAAAAAACCGCTTTAAAAGTCGTGATATCATTTTATAGCCAAGTCTGAACTATAGATATCATTTATGTATTAGTTTATACGTTTATAAATGCTGGTTGCTATTGGTTTCAGATTATAATAGTAATAATAGAAAATAGTATTTTTGTTTATTGGTTGCCATTGGTGTCAAACAGTGCACTGCAATGCGGGCTGCAGGGAATATTTTCTAATAAAATTACGAAAATATACTACAATTATTACTAATTAAGCTGGCTATAACTTTTAATATTGTTTAAAATGATTTGAAAAATACAGTTTGCACTTCTAAGTAAAATTTCCAATTGATATGATTGTATTTTCATACTTCATTATTCAACTACAAATTTGGTATGCGTGTTGCTTCCTGTATTTATGGTCCGGCAGTTTTTGCGGGTGTTTTGCCTATGTGTGCATATTTTTAAGACGCTGTTAAGCTGTTGCATATCTTTTATCGCGGGCCTAGTGTGGTGACTGAAAAAAAAATATTTCGTAACGAAAAAGCGTGACCGTAAGATGTTATTATTATTTTTGTTATTTAGTCTAACCAGTTGCTAAGCAAAAATAGTCTCAAATAAAATATTTCCGTACGGTGTTTATCTACCATTTTCAAACAAAAAAAACTCATTTTATCATTTTATTTTCTGTCATCGCGCTCAAAAAGTGTAACATGAATTATCATCATACAAAAATAAATAGTCATAATAACATGATACAAAGCTTCAAAATTGTTATGGAATAGCTTTGCGGTAAAGCACGCGATGGCAGTCTCCAAGTTACTCAGAATTTTTATATTTCTTTTTATACTTAGCGCGACCCTGCCAGATCGTTGGATATATATCATTAATAACAACGTCACGAAAGCAAACCCAGAGCATTATATGATATATAATATTTTAGTATATTATGAAAAGTATAATATGTCAATCGTTTCGCATCAAGATATCATGTTTGATGTTTTACATTATTCTCGTGAACTATGTGTGACGTGTGTACACAAATGGCAACTGTATGTTTAATGATACATGTATATGTACTATATTATATTATACTATCCTGAACTACATAATATATACACTTAAACAGCACAGATCACAAGATGATCAAACGCAATATTGTTATTTACATACAGCACATTTTAGGTAGAGGTAGTTCATATTGTACTGAAATGTATATGATACTGGTATATATTACCAGTTATGAGTATTTAAAGTTTAGATACAAGCGGGGTGCTGTGACTGAGGGGTATCCCGTAAAATAATGTTTGATTTTTAGTAAAAATTATTTTTAACTAAATGTTATGAAATGTATATGTTTATAAAATATTATAAAAAAATAATTAGCATGCTACTAGATGTATTTCTCTCCAAAGAAAATTGAGGTAGGTACAGTGGAAAGATATATTTTATTATTTATTATTAATCTATAGGTATATATTTAAGAATCTAACTTAATTTTGGAGACGAAGGAAACCGGTTTGTTTGTTCATTTATTATTATTATTATTATTATTATTATTATTATTATTAATTATTTATTTGTTTCCACTTGCATTTTTCTATTTGAAATATATATTATTCATTGTACAAATAATTTATTGTTACATTTTTTTCTACCTTATCTCTATTCTATAATAAAAAGAATACAATTTACCACTCCAGTGGTTGAATTCAAAATGTAGGATATATAATTTTCAGAAATTAGCAATAACAATAACTACAATTTGTAATTATATTATATTATTTGTATTGCCAAAAAATAGTCATATGTTTTTAAATAAAATTATAAAAAAACAATTTCTTCCGGAGGAAGGTCGGGCAGCTAGTTATATAGTATAATAATCTATTTTTATTGTTGATTTACGTCTCTATAGCTGCAATCAGCAAAGCGTTAGGCAAATTCGGTTAGAAAAAAAAGTTTTGTATCCAGCCCAAACATTTATGTTATAATACGACGGTTAAATTGAATTATTATTATTTGTTTATTATCATTCTAGCTGATCCCGTGCACTTCGTTACCCGTTAAATGTACAAACTCTATATGACTCTAACTTTGTTCAATGCGTTATTTAATATACGGTGTATGATGTTTTAGATTTATCTTAATTTTTCTGTTTCCCGGAATAAAAATTCTGATTTGCAGCAGTATATTATCACGTAGGCAATCTACCTGCGGTAGACCGCGGACCCCGTGCTGTTTGTACGTAAGTGTATTATTTAACTCTAAAGTATCAAAGTTATACCAAGTTTGTCATTTTTACTTAATTCCAACTACGATGGAATAATATAATCAATTAATACAAAATCATAACCTAACCTAACCGTACTAAAATCCAATGAAATTATAATATCAATATTTAGTGCAAACAAATTTCATATTGTATCTATCATGGTCATTTGTTTTAGAGTTGCATCAAAAACCAAAATATACTGAGAATTTTAAATTTTGACCTCCCAAATTCACCAAATAGATTAACTTTCTCAACAAACAAGATACTTCAGAAGTAGAAAATCAACACAAAAAAAAAAATCACTTATCATAACCTCCGCTCAGAATCTAAAATACGAAAATTTCAAATGTCTATCAATAACTCAAAAAGAGTCAAAATATTTTGAAAATAACAAAATATGAAAATCGATTTCGTTGTAAACTATTTTTGTTACTATTTTTCCTTGTGCTTTTCTCGATTTTTTTTTGGGCCAATTTTCTATCGGGAACCACCCTCATAATTTAAGATATGAGCATTTTTTCTAAAAATGTGTTCACATACACATACATAATATTATAAAATTATAAAATCAATACGTTCATGATTTATCACTGCGCTATCAGAATCTAAAGAAATATAAAAAGGAAAACAATATTTTGATCGAAAATTTTAAATATTGACTACTCAACTACCTAGCTTCCACTTTTTAATTATAGTTTATTAATGTTAACGATGGCGTGTTTAATGTGCAATACAAACCGAATGTTATGTGTATTAATTTCATCAATAATCAATAGTAATTATTTGGAAACTGCAGCAGATAATAAACTAATTTTTATGGGTTATCTATATATACGTAACTACGCAAGTATACAGTATTACAGTTAGATGTTTAACGATTTCACGCAGCTACTTTAATTTAAACTGTACTCACAAAACGCTTTAAAAGTATTCGACAATTTTGTTCGGAAGTTTGCGAACAACAGAATGGGGGTTTAAATAACTTATCGTGGAGTCGATGTTAATAAAATGCTTATTATATTCCACTTCTAATTAGTTTTCTTTTATTTAATACTGCGAGGAACAAACAATTATTTATCTGGTTTCCAAAGTTACGATTGTAAAATTTGCATTGCTCTTAAAATAAAAATAGACGATTATACACCTATATATACTTGTACTGAGTTTCGATACTGTAATTTATTATAATGGATTTCGATTTTTTATGTTCTGCGTTTATACTCACGATTATAACGATTTAGGTACCGCCGTCTGTTTAATTTGAAATGCCTTTGAAAAACCTTATTTTTATATTTACAGTGACGAGTAATAAATAAAATTGTATAGAAATAGTTTTCCGTCAATAGGCAACAAACAAGAATGAGAATTTTACAATCTAAATTGTTACTATAGTTTATAGTAGTTTGAAGTAAAGTTGAATGAGGTGAGGTTCAGTATTATAATTTATAATACATGAAGTTGGAGTTTGTTTTGGTAGGTTTGTGTAAAATTCTCAACATGGTAATAGCAAACTTTTACCGAATTCCCCAAACCTTTTGTTATTCTATTACATAATATTATACCATATAGGTGTGGTACCATATTATATGTGGAAATGAGAATATATTTTATTCTCGTTTACTGCTGGGAACCTTTTTAAGTAATGTCATTTTTTATAAATAGTTTTAAGTTGGAACTGTTTGAAAACAACAATATACTTTCGTTACGCATTTTTTTTTTTGTTTAGTGGTTACCGGTGGCGTATTTGAAATGACTTATGGATGGAGGGGGGGGGCACAAACAAAAAATTAAAATTATACACAGGTATATGTTATAACTCATATTTTTCATCTCAAAATAATGTCATAATTTACAACCAAATAACGATACATTTATAATCCCATGTGTTCCCCTTAAATACGCCCTTAAAGGTAGCAGGTGACTGGTAAATGTCGACTCCGAATCATAGGTATGCTCGATTATAATATAAGTCAAATCATATACTATTCGGCACAGTCGACTATTAATACAAATTACGATTTAAGAATCATCAGGCCGATGTATGGACGAAGCACAAGTGCACAGCCGCTGAATAATCATGATCTAGACCAGCCATACTCAACCTGCGGCCCGCCAATGGTTTATATGTGGCCCAAACAGAACTCATTGAATTTATAAAAAAAATTTTAAAACTAATATAAGTATAAAATAAGTATAACAGAACAATTAAAGTGTGTCCTACGCGATTGCGATAAGAATGATTATGTTTTTGGTATTTCCACTATTAATATTTTATAATGATTTTGATGTATTTTATCTTATCGCTAAACTGGTCGTAGCTCGTTTGTAGGTACGCATTATTATTATACGAAACGAATTATTAGTCGCATTGTAAATGTGTAATAGCGTTGGTGTCAGGCACATTTATTTATTAAATATTTCAACCGTCAGTTGTGACATAAATTTGGGGTCTTATTTTTTAATACTTTTTTTGACATTATGGCAGGCGTATCTTCAAAAAATAAACGAAAACTACCTGAAGAAAATCGAATGTGTCAAGAAAATTGGGAAGAAGAATATTTTGTCGTACCAAATAAAAAGGGTTCTGCTACTTGTTTGATCTGTAGAGAAAGTTTTATACTTAAAAAATATAATATTATTCGTCATTACACTAAAAAACACGAATCATTTGATAGTATTTATAGTCCCGGGTCTTTGATGAGAAAAGAAAAATTAAATTCTTTCAAGAAGTCATTGCAACAACAACAAAGTGTTATATCAGTGGCGGTATCACAAGATGCAGCTGTCACAACTGCATCATACGAAATTTGTTACATACTCGGTAAGCATATAAAACCATTTACTGACGCCGAAATTGTGAAGGAATGTTTTATAAGTGCTTCCTCCTTACTATTTGATAAGTTTAGCAATAAAAAACAAATAATATCGGAAATTAAAAAAATGCAGCTTTCTGATTCTACCTGCATTAGGCGTATAGAAAATATTGCAAAACATATTTATAAACGTACCATCGAAGACTTAAAAAATTGTAAATTTTTTAGCTTGGCTTTTGATTCTAGCACTGATATTTCAGGCACATCACAATGTTCTATTTCTGTTAGGTACAAATTCTATTAATGAAGATTTATTGAAATTTAATTGAAATTTAATTTTTTTACAATAAATTTTCAAATGTTGTACACAATATAAAAATTTATTTTTGTTTTTTTTTTCCGTTCCGTTCATTTAGACTTGAGGCCCGCGTAATATTTTAAAATATTTTATGTGGTCCAAATGAAAAAAAGGTTGAGTATGGCTGATCTAGACCATGGGTTGGATCGGAACAGTTAGTAGAACAACATAGTAGAACAATTATCGGTGAGCCGGTATTTCCCCGAGATACTGCGACACTAGATAACCGTGCTCCGAAAATAACAAGTGACATGGACCTAATAACCAGCGCGTTTTGCTTGAGCACAATATTATTATGTTATATCCTTGCCACACGCTCTGCCTGTCAGTGATAACATAAATTCATTCCTAATGATTATAATCTAATATGCTAGTATAATACTAGCTATAGGTAACTGAAACAGACGTAATAGGTAGGTATCTGTCATATTACCTATACATTATTATTGTTTCAAAATACGTAGATATAATCGTAATTTAATCAAAAGGATGTTTATCATACAAGGTATTTTCTGTCTCTCACTGACCCACCCTCAATATTGCAAATTTGAATTCAGCAGAATAAGTATTTTTTTTTGTGTAAGCTTTAATATTATTATTAGTTACATATTGGCACAATTGTGAATCTAGGAATTTAATCAGGGGGAGGGGAGAGTAACAACCAACTGTATTTTAAAATTTTTAAGTCAATGTAAATTTCGATCAACCATTGCCCCTTCCCCCTTTGGCTACGCCTTTGTATTAACATACTATCAAAATTAATATTAAAAACATTATAATATGTAACGTATGATGGCTTTTTTATGATATTCAAATTTTTACGCAAGTTACTAGTAGGTATATTATAAACTGAAAACGTTCTAATGAATCGTAGAAAATTATTAAAAAAATTCAACGCACAAACACAGATAATATACTTAGTGTGATAGTAAATTAGTGGTTCTGCTGAACGCGAATTCACCATGATCCACGTGCAGGGTCAGAGAGGGAAAAAAATAATTATCACGAATTTTACACTGGTACATCATGATCAAAAACAATGTATGTAAGCGAGTGCGGTCATTTCGTCAAAAGCACCACTTTAGCCGGGCAGCCGTCCTTCCGGTCCGTCCAGACTTCCAGGGCTCGTATGGCGGTGGCGGCTGCGGGTGACATCGCATGTCTGACCGTAAACCACAGCCTCTTTAGTTCGGGACTCGCCATCGTTTTCCACACCTTGAACTCTATTAAACATTCCACGTCCGGTCCGCAAAAGGCGTCGGAAACGATGGACATCTTGAAGGTACCGGCACATCCAGGCGATGCCTCAAGACCATACCGCTCGCCGCACTGCTGAACCTCAGCACCACGGGCTTTTGAGCTTCCGGTATCTACTTCCGAGTTTTGTTCAGTATCGTATGGGTCTCCGACTTTTCTGCAGGCCGCTCCTGCAGTTTAAAATACAAAGGCAACAGCGGTATAATAATTATATAATTAGCATCGACATATTTCGACTAAGTCGTATTCGTCTATACAAGTCATATATACCTACCGCGGTATGGTGGGTTTACGGACGCGTGAGATAGATGATATTTAACTTTTTTGAAACTTTTTGTATTATAAAATAAATTAAATTATATTATATACAGATAATATAAAATGTCTGGCGTCTCCGAAAAAGTACGAATCGGAAACATCGACGCTTACGAATATGCTCTCGACGCGCGATGCCGCAGTTCTTTATTTCGTATTTTAAACAACGGACTCGAAACGAAATAAACGTTAAGCTATTATAGTGTTTTCGCGGAAAATGTAATATTATAGTATACCCAAGCACGAAGTACAATATTTATAAAGCATATAATTTACAATATTGTTTTATGGAATCGTTTTAACTTCGCGATCGTTTTATAATTGAACAGTCGACAGCCAGCTGCGCATACTTGTACTACTTACGCACAGCAATATTTCAACGAGACTTATGTTTACACTATTGAATATATATTATTTACAACGTCCGACGAAAACTTTTGTCCCGGAAATATCGTTTTAATGGCTCGTGGATTTTCATCCGGATGATATTATAATAATCAGTGCGCGAGACAAACTTTTTATTAAATTATTTCCGCGGATGTTTAAACAATTTCGTCTTTTTAGAAACTTTTAATCGCCTCTTGATAATGATATACATACGTGCGGGATGTGGCTGTTCTACAGTTGTTAAGGGGGGGGGCGTGTTTTTGATATGTGCAGTGGAGATAGTAGAAATTTATATTTAAAATACGGTTTTATATCAACGACGAACGAATATATTATATTATAATATACGCGCCGACTGCCAACACGCATTTGTCAAGTCAGTGCTCGGACGTTCGGCTGTAAAAATTGAACGAAAAAATGTGGAAAAAAGGTTCAAGACTTATTATAATACTCGATCGAGTTTTCAAAAACTGCGAACCGGAATGGTCCTTTTTTCCATCGGAATAGCACCGGTAATAAAATATAAATAGTGTCGGAAGGGCAGAACGACTATATGCGGCACCTAAATCACGTCATACCAAGTCAGAAAACCGAGCGCGATAATAGATTTCCAAAGTCACTTAAGTATACTATATACCTATATATATGACACACCTTTATTTTTGGCAAAACCAATATAATTCCAGAAAAATATATCACCGAATAAAGCTGCAGGCTGCAGCGTACATGATATATAATATGACGATATCGCCAATTTTGTTTACTTTTCCGTAATCTTAGTAGGTATAGTTATTTTCGTAGCGTGAGATTAGAAATATTAAGCGGAGTAAACGCACAAAGTCAATTTCGAGTAAAGTAAGAAAAGTCGAAAAACCCACATTGCACCTTCATACGACGATGACGTCGGTCCACAGCAGGTACCTATCAGTATACAAATTGTAGAGATCAATAATGTACAAATTAGTTTCGAAAATTGTGTAGTTCGAGCCAATACAGTTATTAGTGTGCATTTAATGTGCACATAATATTAGGGTGTAACCGCAACAAGCACGCTGTTGCGAAACCATAGACCATAGTAAATTACTGAGTACAGCTTCAAATGGCGTAAGTATAGTAGTTTATTCATAACCTAAGACTCGAATAAATAGTTGATAATATTAAATAGGTAATGAAATACTGAACATTATAATATATAGACGCGATCGGAAATCTTTGGCGGGACGATAATTATAATGCTCTGATAGTCATACCAATATAATATACGTACGTAATATTATTATGATGATAGGTACAAAACAATGACAAGACGCATTGTTCACTTAACTGCGTTAAATATATATGTAATCGGTTATTCGGACGTACAATCATAATATAATTGTTATAATCATAACAGTTTGCAAAGTGCAATTATTATTGATTTGCCGTCCACGAGTGCGATGTTGCGCGTAAGTACCACCCGTTCCCTAGGAGCTATAGTATCGCCGTATAAATCTATAAAACAAAATTCCTTACTCAGAGTGAAATATGCAAAACGGTCGTTGTACGCATATTATTATCCAATATATACTACGATGGACGCGATTTGATTCGCGCAGGGACTGCAGGTGATATATCAATATTAATAATATAATTTTTACATAGAGTTTGTCCTAGACGATCGTGGATGGACGAGATGGAAAACCGGCTAGTACTCCCATCCAGGGAAGACGTGGATCGCGTACAATTTCGGTTCCGAAAAGTGAGAAGAAAAACGTCTTTTGGATCGGTAGTGCCTATATACTTAAGTTCAATGCGGATTGAAGGGACATAGTCGTCTGCAAATAGTAATAATATCGTCATGTTGTTTTGTTATTATATTATTATTATTACTGTTATTATCAGAGTGAAATACGAGACTCACTCATAATAATGCAAATAGGATATTTATCTCGATAGTGATTTAACCGTAATTTTCCATAAACTTTATACGAAGCAAAACATTTTAAAAAACTTCTATCTCCTGCCGTTTGTAAAACTAAATAAGGTTTCCTCGAGTCTGTGTTTTTTTCCCATCCAATACCAAAAACCGTTTTATAAAGAAAAATATTTACAACAATGAACAGTGTAAGAAGTTGTTTTTAAAGTTGTACAGCAAAAAATTTAAAACAATATCACGAGCGTTGTTTCAAATGTAGATCTTCCGTAGCATATATTATGGTATTGTATAATGACATAAACACCCCAAAGGCCTTTGATAACGTATATGCATGTAATTAAATTATCAGAAATATGAGAAAAATACTGCGATGACGCGTAACACATAATATTATATTATATTATAGCTTATAGGTATGTACACAGATTGCGGTACGACCACAATATTAATATAGTATAATAAATAATAATATAATAAAAACTATACCATAATATATTTATAACTCGTCGGATATGACAATATTATATTCACATATCAAACGTGTGTATACCTAGTACCTACTATAGTCTATAACAGCGGTCGCCAACCAGTGGTTCACGGTAAAATTATGAACATTATTTGTAATGTTGTGAAATTACAATCGTAATATACAAAAGCAGTGTATAATGTCGCTGTATGTAGATTCAGTTTACAACAAATAAGATATTGTCATTATTGTCAATATTGTCGTTATAAAATAAAGACCTAATTTCCTAATAAAAAAAATATTTGATGATAAAAATGAAAATGGCAGCGTAAAGGGAGCCAATAATAATCAAGAATGTAATTGAGGGATTTTGAATTTGTTAGCTTTTGTCGGCTTATTTTAAGAAAAATTGATATTTGTGATATCCTTTACGCAACAATTTTGTTTCTTATGATAACAATCCGAGTCGAGAACCTGTATATTTCAACAATGGTATTCCTTAAATACGTTGATAATCATTAATCACTAATGATTCGAATCCAGTCTTAATTTTAACTTTTATTTTTATTGAAATATTTAATCGTCCGCTGATCGTAGGCATTGTCGTAATCGTAATATTGTGTTAATAATGTTCACCGTTCTTTGTTTTTTTTTTTAGACGAATTTGAAAGACATAAGTAGTCCGTAGAATTTAGAGTTAAAGATTCAGTGGTCCGTGAGGTTCAAAAGGTTGGCGACCGCTGGTCTATAATATAATCAATGTTATCACTACACGACTAGAGACGATAAATCAACCTGATTATTGTGTTATCTCTCGCGGTTTATTCTGTGGCCTACGTGAATCCGACAAATGCGACGAAAAACAAAACAGTTTGTATTTCGTCACATCGGTCGCATCGTATTGCGATTTTCGACTGAACAGCATCATGATTATGACGGAATTTATTAGATAATGCGGTAACATTTTTAATATATATAAAACATTTTGGAATACATTCTAACTATAATAAATTGGTAAGCCATCATCGAAAACCTATATTACCGATTTCCATCTTTTTCTTCAAATTTGTCATTATCCTTATCAAGTTATAGAATTTATCAATTCAAATTATTTTTTTAACCAAATTAGTCCAACTAAATAATTTTATGGGAGCCAAAACTATCTAAAATAGGTCATGTTTCTTGGTAGTAGAAAATGTCAAGTTTTCCAGTCCCATATAGAAATAGATACTAAATATGAGATTACTAGTCAAATCCGTCGACGCTTTGGAGCGGTGTATGGTTGGTCCAGCCGAGGTCTGCCTCGTTACGGCGCCATCGTCGTACTTCTGCGACTTACATATTTTTTCGTCGTTAAGCCACTGTATCCGCCGTACACTTCTTTTGCTGCGATTCGCCACTTTGATCGATGACCGCAGGGAAGCCATAGAGGTGGTAGGGGTCACTATGTCATCGGTGCGGTCACCTCGGAACTGACTGACACTCATTTCCTGTGCGTGGATAGTTAAAACTTCCAATAGTATATTATGACGATATAGTGACCAATATAACTAGAAATTAAGAATATTATGATGGTTATAATAGAATATGAAATAACGCGACGCACTGTGACCGGGAAAGGTTGCTCGCGTTGTCGTGGATACGTCATCGTAACCATTGTCTGTAAAGGAATATAGATAGTTAATAATATTATAATTAGGTAGGTATAATTGATAAACAGTATGTTTACTATAGAAGCGATCCAAAACGTGAGGTAACTGCAGTAGAGATTGATTATCGAATAATTTGACGTATCAAAAATATTTTGTACCTATACGGGCTGTGATATTTACCCTATTATTACGGATACGCGAGCGTATAAAAGATCTATAACGGACGACTAGATATCTCATAGTGTAAATTCACGATTTCACCACAGTTGTTTAGAAATACAAATTCGAAAGTTTATACCTACCTATATTTTAATAAGATGTGTAAAATTCGTTACGATTTACATAGTGCGTAGAAACTTTTTAGTCATCATAGTGGTCGCAGAACTTCTATAATATATTATACATATTATTAATTGTTATATTATATATATTATATACAATTTAACTCATCCAACTTTGTTAATATAGCATACATTTGCATATTATAGGACTCATCGGTGTTTACTGTAAAATGACTTTATACCTATTGTTGATTTTGGTAGTTGAACGGTTCGACGTAAGATATCAGAGACGACCATAAATGATTTTACTTTCATCGAATTTTATATACATAGACTAATTGAAATATCAAGTGTACAGCAACAACTAAGTTTCTAATAAATAAATTAAAAAATTTATATATGGTATACATTTTCCCGCAATTCATTAAGTATGCAACGATGAGGTATTATATTATACCCGTGAAAGGTTGCCGCAGAAATTTTAGTCAATGTGACGTAATTACATGTTATTTAGACTTTAGAGGTTGTATATATTGTTAAAAAAAAAAAAAAACAATATGCTGAAAAAACTGTAATTAATCGTAGAAAATGATAGTTAAAAATATAAGATTCTGTTAAGGAGAAAGTCGGAGTGATGTATAAAGTTCAATATGCCGTGCTAAATACGTTAATCGCACGACCGGATGAAAAAAAAAATTAAAAATAAAAGGTCAATAGTCATTATCGTGTTTAATGACCATCGGGCATCATCATAATCGTCATCTTCGTCGTTGTCGTCATCATAAGTCTATAAGTGCCGCTTGCCGTCAAGGTCCCGCGTGTTATAAGACCTAAAAAGTCAATAAACAATATAAAGGTCATACACGACAGACGACGTCGCCGCCGATCTAATAATGATTTCGTGGCCGGCTAGAATCCGAAACGCACAGCATCTTCTTTCTTTGAAATACGATCTTCTATATTGTGTATATATTAAATTTTATAATATTTATACTTCGTTGGTCGCATATAATAGACGTAAGATGTAAAACACAAACGTTAACTATGACTGCTGATGGGGTTGAAGTCTCCTGACCACGCAGCTATATATAGTGCGAGTAAATATCGTTTTATATTAATGCGGTATATATAATTTATATATATATATTATTATATTGTGTAAACACTAGAAAAGTTTTTGGGGTAACGACCGGGTATAATATAGTGTTCAAGTTATAATGGTAAGCCAAGATGCGCCCAAGTCTCTCATCCCACACTGCGCAGGATGCGCGTAAATATAATATAAAAATATATGCATATAAATCGACGAGACGCCGTCCTTATATTATATTATGCTTATAGTAATAATGGTTCAACGGCGTGGGGCGAAGTCACGATCGTTTTTTTTTCAATGCGATGCATTAAGTATCTACAGATATTATATTACTTATTAGTTTACTATATTATACACTCGATACGGGCATTGACTTTACGGGTATTTTTTGAACCGTGCGGTATGCAATTATTTAATTTAATTGGCCGATGGCATAGGTTAAAACAATCGTGATCACTGTTTTTAGTGCACGTTTATACATATTATGTGTGTGCGTGTGTTCGTGCGTGCGTGTGTGTGCGTGTGTGTGTGTGTGGTTGCGTGTGTGTATATTTCCGGGTGTAAAAACGAAAAAAAACTATGTTTTTGGTCTTCTTCAAATTCTTGTAATACAGGACGTTTTATTTTCGTGAAACATCGTGTGTGATAATACTCATCATTCCTAATGTATGTGTTGCGTATATATTATTATTATAATATCATACATTACTGAATCCATGTCAAAAGTCCAAAGACATTCTTTAAAGCAGCTATAAAATCTGAGTACTTTACGGATTCAACTTATATTAATAGACTATTAGGTGTGCATTATTAAATCGATCTGAGTCTATAAATGGATGTAAGCCTGTAAAATAAAGGTTATGTAGGTTAGGTAGGTACGCCGTACGTATAAATCAGGTATTATTACAGTATTATAAAATATGTTTGATAGAAAATCTCAGTGAGTTTTATAGTTATTTTAAATTGATATTCCATGTCTAAAGACATTTCTCGACATATTATATGGAATCTAAGTACTCTGTGGAGTTAACGTAAATTGATAGAACAATATGCATGATGGGTGAGGCGATAAATGACTGTAAACCTGTAAGCCTCTAAATAAAGGCTGGGTTAGGTTGGGTTAAGTACGTCGTATGTAGCTATTACAATATGTTACAGTCTTGTAAATGTTTAGAAGTAAACCTCAATAATATTTATAATTACTGAAAGTAGATGTTACAAGTCTTACCACATCGCTTATAGGTTTGAGCACAATTAGTTGACCATGGTAGACGTTTTGAGTGAAATAATATTTACATATTTAAAGTCCAGTAAAATTGATAAATAAGATTCATAATATTACATAACGATTACAAGAGTATTTATTAGTTAAGTCAATAGCCACCACTGAAAATTAGGCAGCATATTTAAAATAATATTGTTCTATGGTCACGTCCTATATATTGCGTAACTATATTACACACATTATTTCATTGATAAATGAATTCATTGAAAAAAACTTTACACAACTGTATAATATGGATGAATTGCTCTCCCTCCAAAAACGTGCTCGGACTAGAACAACATATTATTATATAAGTATAATTAATATAGGTACAATCCATATATACTATTGCACTATATAATATGTAATTACAGTATTATATATTACTACAGTACCTATATACCCACGTCATGCACTGGGAACAATGCGAAACTCAGACAATGATAATATTTCGTCTAATATAATAATTACTGTTATTGTTATTTATTTCCGATTTCCGACGCGCTTTATAGTTTCAACAAAATAATAATAATATTATGTTTCCGACAAAAGTATAGACGTTTTCGTCGTCATGATAAAAAATAATAATAATACGGTCCAGCGGATCAATAATTATAATTCGAGTACCTACAACATCGCACAGTGACCTATACAACCAGGAAGCATATTATACTATTTTTATTTTATACGATGCGTATATGGTCTACTGTAGTTCGCGCGGTCTACTTAAGAGTATTGTTGCTCTCTCTTTATTACTCAGTGTACGGTTTGATTCTCACGTTAATTCACAAATAATATTATTAATTTCATCGTGTCAGAATTTATTGTTGTTGTGAATGTGTATATTATTTTTTATTAATTCGCGTATTTCGGCTGCGATGTCTGCATAGGATGTATTTTGTAGAAAAATGTTGCTGCTATAATATTATACACGACCTATACTATCGCGAATACTGGAATGCTTTTAAATAATATTATGTTTTTTAGTCGAGGCGCTCAGAAACCCGAAAGAATAATAATAAATACGATGATATTGTAAACGTGAAATAGAATTAATATCAAAACTTTCTGTCGGTGTTTTACCGAAATGTTACGTACTTACGTATATATTATAATAACGTGTGACTAAATATATTATGTATAGAAGTCAAAATAGGAATATATTATACTTTAATACAGGATTGGCATATTCGTAGAATGACCTCAAGACCAACCCCAATTATTCCTCTAAGGAGAGGTTTGGATTTTTAGCAGATATTTAGCATACAATTCACACAAATTCGTAAGCCTACTTTTAAAATTCGCACGACCCTACGGAGGTCCTTCCCCCTCAAAAAACAAAATCCATGCGGGGAGCAGCAACACGTCTCACCAGCCCCTCAATTGTTTTTCAGATATTTAGCACGTAATTCGTATCATGTATAAACTATATTCCAAACTTTTCTGGCTATACTTACCCATTTTTTTAAAATTATTAAAATATTAAAATCTTAATCGGACAAAAAAGGCTAGTTGAATTAAAGATATATACTTAATATAATTCATTAAAAAATGTACCCAATAAAAAATCAAAATAATCTTGATAGAATAAAAAAATCTTTAGGTATATGATAAAAAAAGCATAGTTGAATAAAAAATCTATAGGTACTTCATAATATTTGTGGGAATTGCGTGCTAAATATCTGTGCAATTCGTTTATGGATTTTCCATTACTGGTGGGGAGGGGGGGCTGGCCAAACGCACGTGTTATATTGGTATATCTAGGTTTTGATGTAAGAGAGAAGGTGAGACATAATCGTACTACTAACTTCAAACCATTGTAGAATTTAGGAGAATTTTAAGAAATTGCGGAATTATATTACAAATATTATTAGATGAAATAATAATTATGCACTTTTGTCTTTTAATAAATCTTAAAATTAACTTAACAAAAATCTAATTTTTGAAGCTACTATAAACTACGATTTGTCCCATAGGTGGCCGGGTAATAGGTGGATACTGGCAAATTGGAATCTGTTGATCTACCTCGCTTTGTGAACTAATTTAACTAAGATAGGCCATGGCACCAACACTATTCGATATTTCCGAACGTGGCTTAAACTCTGTAATTTTTTTTTGATATATCTATATAAGAACAATCTCTGAAACTTTCGTCAAAATCAGTCAGGTTTTTTTTTAGTCTACAATCATCATTAAGTCATTACCTTTGGTCGTACATTTAAATAACAAACAATAAATTAAATATTATTTTATTTTATTTTATTTAAAAAAAAATCAAATAGAAACGCATTGTAATAAATTCGGCTAGTCTACGCCAAAATGAATTTATTTTATTTTATTTCTTTATCTAATGACAATCCTGCAGTATATAATAAAAAAAATGATAAGATTTTGTCAGCCAAAACGAAATTCATGAGTAATCCATGCTATTGATATCTATAGAATTTGAAAAATATAGCGAAGAAAACTCTCGTGATTCTACTGAAATGATTTTATTGAAACCGGTCCAGTAGTAAGCACGTTTAAACATACAAACTCTCCAGCTTTATAATAATATATAAGTACAAATTTAAAAAAAGTTTAGCACCTTTACAAAGATTGAAAAACGCTTTATATTATTTCAATAACCACCAAATTATAAAGTGAGGTTGATTAAGACATAATTTATTCATTATTTTTTTTTACTTATTTCGTTATTTCGAATTTCTAAACAATAGCTTTCCTTGGTTAGGATATAGTCGATTATTTAAATTTTAATGTCTTCGTGTTTTATATCATCCTATATAATATAGTTCACTAGAATATATTATAATATAGTATATAACCATCCAACGCACACAAGTTGTAGTGCCGTTCGCGAAGTCGTGCGATTTTCGTTATAGCGGTTTTATCCGATTACATTTTTTTGCGGTGCACAGAGTTTTTAAATCTAATAACTACCGCAATAAAATCATAACAAGCACACATACGGTGTTCAAATTACATATGTACGTTATGATAATAACAATAATATTCTAGCGATATAATATATTAAAGCGTCGTTTAACAGAAAAAAAAAACGCACCGAAAACACAACGTCGTGTGAAACAGACAAAAAATTCATCGATCCGAAAAAAACCTAAGCGCGGGTCTCATGACGTATGCTCACTCTTGTAATATAATAATATTTTACTCGTGGGTACATGGAAAATTCAATTGTACAATAACGTTTTCCGCGGTGTGGGTACACACGTATGTGTACACTGTATAATACATAGTATATAAAGCCCGACGTGAAAAAATCACAACACACATTTCAATAATAGATAATATATAATATTATTGCGGATTCGTTTTTATTTGATTTCCGAAACATGACACGACGGGTCGTATATATAATGCAATATATCATGCGAAAAACGAGCCGCCGTGGTATGGTTGCCAGTCTGTGTAATTTTCTAAACAAACGTGTCGGCCGTTTAGCGGCTGAACGCCGCAGGTATAATATTATATATAATATGGGTCGGTCAATCGATCGGTTTTGAAAAAAAAAACGTATCTTGAAGTACGGGGAAAACCGTATTGTATTGTCGAAAAAAAGTAAAAACCGTACGAAAAACCTATCAACATTTGTCTATATGTCTATGGCACCTTTGATGTATATAATATAGGGAATTTCGGTTTTATACATTTTATTAAAAAAATACGGCCCTCTTTACAAGTTTAGGTAACTGCGTACAAAACATATGAGGTATAGACATAAATAATTAAAATATAACAAGATAACAAGAAATATACATACAATATATAGAAATATAATAAAATGGCACATAGACATATTTGTTGACACATAGTTTCAACTTTCAGTGAGTGTGTACAAAACAGTTAAAAATTAAAGATGGGGTCCGTATTGGTATGATACATTATACGACTTGTGGGTTCGTTACTTATATAATTGGTGGAACTGAAGGGTATGTGTGCTATGTTAAACGTAGAAGTAGAGCAAGAGAATCATTGAAGAACTTTAAAGTTAGTTATGGATAGCAAGCTCGAAGAATCATGACGAAGACAATCAATTATAGATACCAAGAATTTAATTGTAAAATCGGAAAATGACAAGAACCTTCGCTGAACCCTTTCAAGCTGGCAAGATTTATCAACAGTAGCGGGTCCCAAACTACATTATATTCATGTATTATAGGCCGAACTATCGTATAGAAATTATAGAGGACTTAAATTTTATTTTATTTTACAATACGGGACGAACCCTTTAATAACATGAATATAAACAATAATAATTTGCTTTATGGATACGAGGATCAATTTTAATAGAAGATTTAAGTCAAAATAATTTGTTAATAGTTATATTTGTCAACTTGATATTCTATTTACTGTACTATAATTTTTTAAGGCGACCTACTTGTTTTTAAATAAATATTTATATAGCAATATCATATAATATAATTATATATTTTTATTACTATCATATATATTTTTATTTTATGCAGATCTGAGGTCTGACCTAGATAATATTATTATTCAAATTTTATATGTTTTTATTATTATCATAATAATATTATTATTATTTTACGGAGAACTGAGGTTTGACTTAGATAATATTATAATAATTATCGTTCAAATTTTATATTGTTTTATTATTACCGCTATTCATTTTTATTTTTTACACTTTTACAGCTGTATTCAATAGTTAAGTATAGATTTGGGGATTTTTTTTCCGCTTACCACTAAAACATAGTGCGATTTATATAATCAAATAGTTTATGGAAATCTATATGAATAACATCCACTTGAAAACGTTATTGGAATAAATTATTAACAAATTTACTATAAACTAAATTACACATATTATAATAACAGTAGACCGATATAGGCGAAATCCGTGTGGTTCATCTATTGAGTTAATTGACCTATGAATATAATTTAAGACTATGGATTCAAGTGTTTTAGATACATGTGTATGAATAGAAATATAATATAATATAATATACTATTTTACCTATATATATTGCTTTTAATTAATCAGTTTGGCAAATAAGTACATAATATAGTATAGATGTGAACAATCTGTGTGAACCGTATTTCTTACTGAACAAATATAGGTGTATTATTTGATATTATTTTAAAATGAAAAAAAAACTCCGAAGCGTTATATTATATTATATGTAGTGACTACGCGCTTACGTTTTGGCGTTTCCGGTCTAGATCCTGAGTCAACACGTATGGCGTAGAAAAATGACAAATATTCACTCGCGGTGGTGACGTATTTTTTTCCCGTAGCTATTACCACGATATTATTGCAAGCCTACGGACAGAGTTACGGGAAATGCCGTGGTCACAGGTCAGCGGCGGACTCTCCCCCGCCGACGAAAGAAAATAATATAGTTACCGGCGACGTATACGTAATATTATATTATACGACGTACCTACTGCTTGTAAATGAATTCGCTAGATAGTCGCATTTAACGTCACACAATATCCATTATTATAATATCATCGCGGCATAGATATCATTACATAATAATTGTCCGTTAATTAAATAAAGTATAAATTATTAGGTTAGGTTAGGTTAGGTCTAGTAGTGGCACTGCTACTCATTACGCGCATCAAAAGGACAACGTAAGACGGGTCTTATTCGTAAGCCGTTTTGTGACCATCACGGCATTAAAATAAAATGCGTCGAAGACAAATATAATTTTTCGGTACTGTGGCAACCAGGCATGTACGGGGCCATCCTTTTTGATGCGACCATTGTTTGATGTGCACTTCCATCTTACCAGAAGGTAGTTTTCCTTTTTTGTGATTTTGAAGAAAAATATATAAACCACTATATAGTTCCGAGTATCATTTATGACGCCACGTGCTTACGGGAAATTGAATTTAATGTATCAGTGTGATGTTCAATTTTTTTCCATGACAAACTATATTTTTCGATATGTGTATTTATTATACCTACCGAATTTTTTTTAGAAATTATCATTTAAAGTTTTTATGTCCGGATATGTGGCTGATAAAAACTTTTTAAGGGTACTATAAATTATAATACCTTTTTAATGCCACTCATCTAAACTTTAAATTCATTTATTTAAAAAAAAAGATAGCTATATTCGATAATATAATATTATGTATTCGTTATAAATTCAAAAAAAATAGTGTGCTTCCAATAAATTACAATAATTTTCTATTATATATTAACTTTCTATAGATTGTCTATGACATATCATTCACGTATAGAATATTTTTTTATTTTAAAACATCACAAGATTGTTTGGAATATTGGTACCACCAAGACAACTGTATAACATCGTCTGTCTAGTGAACTGAGATTTAAGTCTAGATATCCAGATAAAATACACAATTCGGTATAGATGAGTGCAATTCACAAGGAAAGTAACACATTCATCGCATGCATCAAGAAAATATTATTTACTATATTACAAATTACTTCTAAGGAAGTTTTTGATTTTTGTTGTTGGACACGTGAACCAATAATAAACAATAGCTAACAAGTAAAAACGCGTTTCGATGTTATTCCGTGGTTATTGTAAAAAAGTAATATCGCGGGTTTAGATCCAAACGGTTCTATGAGTAAATTTGAAATTGTTCAGAAAAGCCAATTTAAATTTATTTAAATATTTTTCAGCTTATAATTATTTGATTTGGACGTAGGTATAAATTATTAAATTTTTAAATTAAATCAGAATTTATATTATCTCATTAGTTAATTGAAAAGGAATTTGGCTATCAAATTATATTGATAAAACCAAAAAGTTCTAGAGGGAGGACCTTTTAGCCCAAAAATGAATAATCAAATATGAGATAGAACCCTTTTACAAACAATATAACTAAAAGTATTGTATCACATAGAACTTCTTTTACATAGTAATACCAACCTAGCAATAAAAAATAGTGTATACTGATCCCAAACTTATTTATTTTATTTAAGAACACCGCCAAATTAATGCGTCGTAATATTATCAAAATTATATTTTTATTGTTATAAACATTATTTACAACATTATAATTATTTAATATATAAACTTAATATGATAACAAAATGCGAGCAAACGTCGAACAATGGGATATCCCAAAGAATATGTTATTATAGTAAATACTTATATGTCTATTCATAACATTATTAAACTTTTACAACACCGCTCGACCACTGCGACGCATTATGAATTCACAATAATATTATTATTGTACGCGTGGTAGTAAAAATCACACCTAAAACTTTTTGTTCCCAATAAAATAGTTTTTAACTTAGATAGAACCCTTTTGTTCTAACATTAAATAAATTAAGCACAGTTCTATCTATGTTTCGCATGAGTGTTATTTTGAAGATAGATAGAACTTTTTGCACTGAATAACTTCTTTGATTCTTAACATATTGAGTTCTTTACTAGCTAGAAAAAAGCGCGGTAAAATTCATAGCGAATTCAATTCATATAACGAACAATTCATATAAAATTCATTTAACGAAAAAAGTGAATTTCATAAAATACATAGAACCTTTTGGATCCAAACCCGCGATATGCCTTATGTTGAACAGTAGGTAAACAAACACAAAATCATACGTGTTAGGTAATAGTGTCACGATTATATAACCTAATCCTATTATTTAAATAAAATTTGAACGTTTGGTAATTAGAATGTTTTGTAAAAAAAAAAGGTTTTAAATTGAATTGTTTACTTCAAATTCGGTCACACTTATCACGATTTGGTTTGTGGCGATTGACAACGCATCGGGAATCGATCCCAACAATTGTTAGTAGACTCATATTTCAAATTATTATACGGTCAGCTGGGTCCTTCAATTGGAATTGGTCAAATTGTGTTTAAATTGTAATTGAACACTATCAATCGCAAGTACAAAATAATTTTAAGTTTTTAATTTGCAACAGTATTTTATTTTATTTCTCCTTCCTCAAAAATAAATTTGTTTTTCGATTTATTTGAATTACATGAAAACATTTGATAGTACAAAATATTATTATACAATTTTTAAATTTTTAAAATATAAATTCTAGTCTAATTTATCTATATGTATAAAAATGGAGACAAAAATGTATAACAATAAATTTCATCAATCAAGAACGGCTGGTCCGATTTGGCTCAAATTTTTTTTTAAGATGTTCGTAACTGCCAGGAGAAGGTTTTTACGAAATAAAATTTTAGGAAAATCCACCGGAAAGGTAGGAAATCTCAAATCTGTATGTCAAAAATACAACAGTGGCGCAACAGTGCATCATATTATATTGGTTGCTATTGGTTAATTGGGCATGTTTGTTGATTTCATATAATACAAAAATGAATCGCAGAATGTGTTGCTAAGCGCAATAATTCTACTGTACGTGTGTTGTGACTGAACTCCTCCTAAATGGTTAGACCGATTTGAATGAATTTTTTTGTATGCGTTTGCGTTTATTCATCTGATTTTAGTACGGTTAGGTTAGGTAAGGATTTTGTATTAATTGATTATATCAATCCACCATAGGTAGAATACGACAAACTTGGTCTAACTTTGATACTTTAGAGTTAAATCATACACTAACGTACATACAGTACGGGGTCCGCGATCTACCGCAGGTAGATTGCTTACCTGATAATGTACTGCTGCGAATCAGAATTTTTACTCCGGGCAATGGAAAAGTTATGATTAATTTTGAAACCATACCCCGAATATTAAATAACGAATTGAACAAAGTTTCAGTCACATACAGTTGGTACACTTAATGGGCAACGAAGTGCACGGGTTCAGCTAGTTTACTATAAATTGTTTGCACGTTCGTAGTACGTAGTACACGTTTTACATGATAATAATATTAGCTAACTATCACCTATGTATCACCTAACATATTATAACAACATTATAGTAGCTTAAGTTACGATTTACCGCTTACAGTGGCACAGTTACCGGTCATTGGTCACCGTGTGAAAATCATCGTGATCGGCTAAAGTACTACAGTGGGACGTAGTTGTCGGCGTCACGCGTTAAAGGGTAGATATAAAGTATAAGGTTGTCCATGTCAAAATGATCGTCTTATATGACATGGGTCTAAAATAATAATATATCAACAGCTGTACGTTAGTACTGTGTTCCAGGTAGATAGTGGTCGGAATCTGGGAACCACCGATCGCATTTCACTTGTACAGAAAATCAGGAGCCATGTGTTTGTTGAATGACCGTACCTACCCACTGCGACCGGAAATCGTGCACGACGTATTTTTCAACAATTTTGTCAAGTGCAACAAGTGTCAAGTCGAATGGCCACTGGCCAGACATTCGACACATTTTTGTGGCCTGCTGCTCCCTTCACCGGTCTCCAGTACACGCGAGCGATGAGTGTTATGATCATCCCAACTTAAACTTCCGTTTACATATTTTTACTGTGACGCCATATAAAAAAAACACACTCTTTACGTTTATCGTTACAAATACGCGTGTTGATTTCTTGATCCGTGATCGTATATAATACAGATCGAATCTTTCATCGGTAATCGATTGGGAGTATCCGGTTCCTACGCCTGTCAACCTGGCCGCTATATTTTATTAATCTACTTGTTATAATTATGAGTGGCATGTTGTATGAGTATATCATTACACCTTCTTAAATCGAATGCATTATTAATTTAAAAAGATCTCACTCAAAATGTCCTGCATTGAATCGAACGCATTGAACCATTAGTAAATATATTTAACTAAATACAATTTAATTTCTCAATTTAAATACTTTATTGTGAATAATACCTTCCCGTGGTTATAATAATAATATAAATAATACTATATTGATTCTTATAGTAGATTTTGAGATATTTGTGTTTCATCGCACGATATCAACTGCTTGCGACCATAATACTATTATTATAACTACAAAATTTCCGGTCGTCGAACTCGAGGCTGCATTTGAGGTTGCCTGCCGAAAAATTAATTTAATATATACGAAAGACGTCATAATAGCATATTACGGTCAGCTTCAGTCGTGCTCATCCCCCAAAAGGTCATCTAAGATAAACCTGAGACGACGAGACCTTGCCGATTTCCACTATTGTCGCTATATCAAAATATATAATTATCATTGTTTCCTCACACTTTGAGATTGGTGATGACTGACGAAGTTAGACGGACACTCACTGTCATTATTGATGAGCTGCGGTTGTGTGCACTGCAGAAAATCGAGCTGTTGTCTGTGGATTTGCAGTTGTGAAACGATGGTAAACATTAACCGTCGAAATGTGTTCGAAACGACAGCTGCAGCGTAATAGTAATCACAAATCAGTGATCTGCTTGCGATTTTCGATACATCGTCATTCGACATGGCGAAACGTACATAATATTATAATTCTTTTATCGACGCAATCGATAAAAAATACCGTAAAATAACAACAGTATACTAATATTATACATATTTTATCGTATATTTTAGATATGTTAAAAATTTGATTTCTGAATTTCTGAGACAGTCGAGTATTTTTCACTATAGGTTATTAGTAAACACGTCTTTTATAGCCATAATAATATAACGTCGTAGACATATTATTATCAACGGTAAAAAAAAAAAAAAAAATAAAACCAAAAATAAAATACCGACACTAAAAAAGCTCGTTTCATATACTATGTTTGTAAGTCGCGTATTTTTCGCGTTCGATCGAAATCATTGTAATAACAATGCGTATACATACGCGTCGCGTACCTATATAGCAGTGCAAATCGTTCGTGTAAATAAAAACATATTACAACGTTCGTTACGACAATCGCATTATTGTTTACATTGGCGCGATCGAATTATATCATATATTATATTATATAGGTACCTATGTATGTGAACCCGGCGCAATGTCGAAATCAATGGCTCACTCGTTTATACATAATAATAATATATACGTCTGTGCGCATACATGTATATAGTGCTACAGTACATATAGACAATATAACTATATAGTGTTTGCGCTATCGAATCACATAAGTCACGTTTAATTGGATTTCGCGGTGAACCCTTCGTACGCGCGTCCTCCGAATTCATTACACATCACCTGCGGTTCGATTGCGAATTCCTCCCGACCATTGTGCTTGTACATATAATAATAATATGTATATACCTATACGCCCATTGACCGTTCTGCAATCAAGCAAAGGCTCTTTGTGTATGTGTGTGTGTGTGTGTGTGTGTGTGTGTGTGTGTGTGTGTGTGTGTGTGTGTGTGTGTGTGTGTGTGTGTGTGTGTGTGTGTGTGTGTGTGTGTTGTGTGTACTGAGTGTATCAGCAATATCTGACCACTTTATACATTGCAATTTCATTAATGATATCCGTTATTTCAGATCCTATATTTGGCGATACGTTCTGTGAATAAATATTCGATATTATACCACGCGGATCGTTATTATACATTGGACGTCTTATAAAGCATGTTATTATTGGGTAAATACTTAGTACATGGTAAATCTAATATATATACGCTCGCTGCGCAGCCCTAGATTCACATTCGAGTACAAACAATGCTGTTAGTTTTTTCTCCGTCGATGGCTGTTTTTTTAAATTTAGGGTATCGACTTGCGTACAGCGACGCCCATCGTATTGTTAATCAAAATAACCATCGACAGAGAATCCGCATCACCTAGGGCAAATAGCCATTGCGCCGGAAATAATATCCAGTGATTGGACTTATCTAGATGAATATCTAGATAATTATTTGTTCAGATTTTATCTTATTTAGATAAATAGTAAATGTATCTAAACGTTCATCTTAGATAATTTTTTTACTAATCTAAATAAATTCATCTAGATACATTTTTTATTGATAAAAATCGCGAAATTGTACAAATGCATTTTTAAATATTTATACAGATTCTCAAACAAAGTTTATGGTTTATAAATAATGTAATTATTTTTATTTATATCATTATTATTATTATGTTCCTAATGCCCAACTAAAATATACCTAAATTTAAAACCATTTAAAAAATAATTGTATCTTTTTTTATCTAGATAAAAAAGTTTTTTATCTTTTGTATCTATCTAGATACATTTGAGTTACATTATCTTTATCTTTATCTAGATAAAGAAAGTACTTATCTAATCCGAACACTGCAGCT
The DNA here is from genome assembly GCF_005508785.2 of Acyrthosiphon pisum. NCBI lineage: Eukaryota > Metazoa > Arthropoda > Insecta > Hemiptera > Aphididae > Acyrthosiphon > Acyrthosiphon pisum. Next base: position 146,319,658 of record NC_042494.1, read on the forward strand.
ATCAGGCATATGACATACTGTCATAGTCTATACGCTAAATAGAAAGCGGCAAAAGTCCACTAAAAACTTTTTGTCGATAACACGCGAGATGGTTCCCAAATTATATTCGCCTCCCATTGGCCATTAAAATATCTTATACATAATCAATGCTTTTGTAATTTTCGTATAAACTGTCCTAACGAAAACCGTGCTTATTTAAGAGTCTGTATAAGATACATGGTAGTTTACTATAAAAAAAAACTATATAAATTATAGTTTATATCAAAATACAAATCGATTACTGCGTGTTTCATGTTCTAAAAGACAATAAGATAAAGTTGAGGTTTTTACACTATTTCGGTCACAACTAAAGTAAGGTACTTATTGTACATGCGTGATAACTTTTTTTTTTTAAATAAGGACTGAAGTCCAAAGCTCTAATAATACATTAAAGTAACTTTTTAGTACATATTTTATAAAATAATTTAAATAGACTACCTAGGCAATACATCAATAACAAAAGTAGATGAATAAGGATAATTAATTGATAATTAAATTATACTCGCATAACATGAATAGTATAACTTACTGTACTAATTCATTCAAAACGATGAGTCCTTGTTGACAATCTTCATCGTCTTATCGAGGGGTTGGTTCATGGTTTATTCGTGGTGACTGGTGAATATAGTATAGCATAATAAATAATAATAATATTATATTCTCGTCGGTAATTATTTTTACACCAAACCGTCTTAAAATCGTTCCTATTCCACTGTGTGGGAAACGAGGCTGCAAGTATAGAAAACCAAATTTGGAAAAATGTCGGTAACCTGCTTACCTACGGTCATGCCGTAACGCGGTCATCGTTATAATATATTTGCAGATGTTTAACTTTATACTTTTACACCACAACGTACGCACTTATTCGGACACAATAATTGACTGGCTGACAACTGTGGAAGAACACTTACAGTGCCCCCAGTGACATGTCGGAGACGTTCGTGAAGTTGGTACCCCAGCTTTTTCTGATCAAAGCTAAAAGAGTGTCATTATTTTTCTAATAATTGGCAATTATTTGCGACATCGATTTGGAAATTGCAACAAGTCCTACCAACCGTTAAAAGCAAATATATGGCTTAGGGGTACCAGCTTCACGTGACACCCCGACTTTGTCCGATTGGAAACAAACCGATTATTTTGCAACTAGTTTGGAGAAAATTAAAGTGTTCTAAACTTTAGATACCTGCAGCAACATAGAAATCAAAAAACCACGATAATACGTAGGTACATTTGTGATTCGCATTTTTCACGTTTTGGTGTGCAACATATGGTTCCGGTTTCAATTTTAAATTGTTTTCTAGTCATCTCAAGGAGTGTCGGTTTCGTTTGCATAATAAAGTCGTTCGACAATGATTACACAATACACATTATATTATATTATTATGTATAATTCAATAATGCATATACCTATAGGCGGATGACGGTGCATCCAAACATGCTGTCGCTTTCTGCAGGGATAAAGGTACGCGATTCGTTCAATAATAATAATAATAATAATGATGGAGTGATTATAACAAAATTTCAAATAATAGTGTTATAAGTCACTTTATTGATTTTTACGCGTTTCCGGTATACATACAATTTATAATATCCTCCGACTGTTTGGAAGTATATCGTAATATTATTATTACAAACGGTGTTTTTTTTTATACTTTTTCTCATCGCGGGATTATAGATGGGTATAGCCGTATAAGTACTCTGATCGAGTATTGGTTTATAAATATGAACCTTTATGAGGGTGAAATAACTATTAAATTTATCAATTCGGTGTGCGGAACTTGTGCTCAATAAGTGTATATTATGTTAAACTTCATAGTTATATATTAATATATTAAAGGTACCCGGGCATAGCAGCTGGTACATTCTATTATTATATGTATTTTTTGAACCACGCATAAGTTCCACGTATACATTTTAAATATTTACATTACAATTTCGAATATTTATTAGGTACTGTTTCATCGCGGTAGCCACGAGCAAACAATATATTATTATAATTCTCGCGTAACAAAGAGTAAAATAATATTATCCTTTTTTATTTATTTTTTACTCTGCAGGACTTGTGTTTTGATAATGATGAAGTGCCTAAACGTTGGGCAAACATTTTCTTACGCCGTCAGACCACCTACGACCATTATAATACCATTTATATTATTACTAATGGTGTTTTTATTTATTTATTCGTTCCAACGTCGCGTGTCGGTCAGAAAGCTGAAATCTTTAAGAATAAAATAGGTACCTATACCTATATATTATTATACATTATGCACTGATATTCGGACCAATTGTTATTGCTACATTGCATTGTTTCACACTATTACACCAACGCGTTTATATTATATATTATTATTTTACTTTTTATAATATAAATTATGGTGAAACTGTATACGCGTGTGTTATATAGGGTGCGGGTCTTAGTAGTATTTTCCTGTCGTCCGAGTTAAGTTAGGTCCGTACAGTGCATGCAGTTGAACAAATAACTTCAATTAAAAAGTGGTTAAATTTATCTATAAATTAAAAAACAAACTAATAAATGTACACTCATTGCGTGTATCTAGTGACGTTTACAATTGGCCATTTTAATATTATAATAATAATAATAATTAAAAAATATATTTTATACATTTTTTTCATTGATTAATTTCATCAACTATCTAGTTTATTTCATGTAGTAAATTGTTATTTATTTTAGCATCATATTGATGCATACTATATAGTATTGACAATATGTCCAATGAAAGTATATTTAAACATTTATTTATTTTAATTTATACATTTTAAATTATTTAATAATGTATTATCTTCTTAAACTTTATTTGGGTAGTTTTTTGTGCTCAATACTATGGCTCCATCACATACCACATACTGTCGGTGAAACGCCACTAAAACTGCTCTTTATTGTATAAAACAGCTTTACAGCTTGGAGTGGAAATATAACAGCACAGTTCACTCAGAATTTGGACAACTTTAAAATTTAATATTTTAAAAACCACTGTCATTTTTATACCATAACTGAACAAAATACAATACACTTAGACAGGTGATTTAAACTACGAACAACATAATATACAATATCATAATAATATTTTTTATACAGAATTATTAATTACACACTTTAAAATATCACTGTTCTATTTTAGTAAATTACGGTGATTTGTAAACAACATTATAAATATTTTGATAGATTGTTTATGGCTTGAAGTATAATAATCGTACACAAGTATCAAAACAATCACCCTGTATGCTCTATGTGTGTATTATTACAATACTAAATAATATTATATATAATATTATATTGCTCATTGTTTGTGTGCGCACAGCGTTTACTTATGGGTACACACACTATATTATTATGTTATTAGTGCCTATAATATAACTTTCTCGTTCTTTGTTATTGTATATTTTTTATTGCTTACTATTTTTGGGATATAAAATTGTACCTATGCCATATTATATTGCAGGAAAATAAAATAAAATATATAAACTTTACCTATGGCGTTTCGAAGACGTAAAATCTCGGGATCGATAGAGAATCTGCAGCTCAAAGCGTTATAAAAATTACATTTTTTTATATATTTTTCTCGGTTTTCGGTTCGAGAAAAATATGCCACTTCGCAAAAACGCGTTACAGTGGGGGATCCGGGAAGGCGACCGATCGAAAACGTTTCACCAATCATCACAACGGTAGGTATATACAGACTGATACATCAAGCACGCTTATCCCCATTTTTTCCTTTAATAATAAATTTATTCAAATTAAGATTTTCGGAACTTTCAAATAATATGCTAAAATATCATACAGTTTTCAAATTTATGAGATTTTTTGTACTACCCAGTACCTACCAACTTAACTAGTGCGTATTGTGCCTTGTGGCGATAAAAACTTCTGTTTTTCTTAAATGGGACTTCCCTCTCTGTTTTACAGTAAATTTATAGATTATTTTTTTTGAAAATATTTATGTTCTTAATTCATAATTCTAATGTGTAGTTAGTTCGTTATTAAAATTTACTTAGGTATATAATAATAGAAATAGGCCTTAAAAATGGTTTTACAAAAATATAAAACACATGGGATTTAGAATTGTAATATTATTGATAGATTATTAATATTAATTACTAAAACTATCAAATCACTATTTCCCCCATATCCTCCAAACCCATTATCATGGACCTATTATCTTTAGTGTAAACAAAGTCAAATAACTCAAAACTACTCGTTTGAATTTTGATTCTGATCAAAATTTTCAGAATAATTATCTGCTAAATAATTTACAACAGAAAAGAGAGTTCTGATTTGAAAAAAAAACAATAGTTTTTATCTTTACGGGACACTTCTATTAAGTAATACAAAACAAATCTCAAGAATTTGAAAATTTAGTCCTTAAAAGAATGGTTATTTAAGAATTCCGAAAACCAGATTTTGAATAACTGCATTATTTTAAGAAAAAGGTTGAGCATGTTTGGCGAATCACCCTGTATATAATTCGAGTGCTATAAACGTAATATTAAACAGTCGGGTCATTTTTTTTTTCGTTGACTAAGGAAAGGCGAGTGAGCACGTGGTTTTTCGGCGAATTGTTTTAACGACTACATACTATGATCCCAAACGAGTTTTAAAAAAAAAATCCCCAAACCGTTTATGTACACGTATTTTTATTTTTTTTTTATTGCTCGTTTCGTCCGTTCGGACCAGCTCGTCAGTTTTAGCGGTCCACTAATAAGCATACACACACACACACAGGAGAAATGTAAACAAGTAAAAAACGCTAAGACGAATCTTCTTGTGCCACGGTAGCCGTAATGATATGTGTTCCGTTTTGCGAGGAAAACAATAAAAAAAATCACACTGAGCGATGATGACTGTACAAAAAAAAGTCGATGCTAATTAGTTCATTAAAAATTTGTTAATATTATGTTTTAGTTCGGTAACTATTTTGCCAGATAATTCGCCACACACACACACACACACACACACACACACACACACACACAAAATGAACGGGATCGCGGTTACCTGTATAATAATATATTTTGTATATTATGAAAAAATATATTAAAAAACGCGACAAACTAGGTTATAAATATAGTATTCATTGCGATATTAGACGATAACTGTCGTGAATAATATTATAAAATTTTCTAGTGAATCAAAGCACAAGTTTTAAAATATAATATTACGACAAGCGGTTTTTTTCACCCACGTATTATAGAAGTGATAAAATAAATTATTGAAATTATTGTTTAAATAACAATAAGAATAAATCGCAGAAACAACAATAAAGCTGCTGTAGCTGCGGGTGTGACGTCTTGTCATGTTAGATATTATACTAAGGCCTAAAGGAAATATTTGCCAAAAACAGAATGTAATTATTAAACGGGTGTATTTTGGCTGATATTTTTAGTAAATATAATAATATTCCTCAAGAGTGTGTGATTTTTTTTTTTGAAAATTTAATTAAAACTAGATTGTAATTTTTAAACAATACATAAAATCACGGAAGTAATTTTTTTCGAATCGATTAAAAAAATAATTTAGACTAGAGGAAAAAAATTCTCGATTAAAACATCTCGGTTCTCGTTTCTTGGTGACTGTACTTTATACTTTGCACTATAAGTACTTATGTTCAATAAAAGTTATTTAAAAATGTACCATACATAATATAATATAATAATATTTCCGCCGTCGGTGTCTGTGTTGTTGATGTTTGCAGAGTGGTACCTATAACTGATGAATGTTGGTAGTGGACAGTGGTAATTTTGAAATTGCTGGAATGTCACAATAATAATAATAATAATAATATTATATTATAATACTATATACTATACAATAATAATATTAGTTTATTGTACTAAATAATTTAGATAAAGTCTATTACCTCAATCAATAAATTATGTTATACTAATTGTGCCTCGACCATTTTTATGAATTGGCTACTAAAGATGGTGTTGTAAATCAATTATGGTATACATCATATTATTATGCATCAGAAATCAGATTTTGGTTTTATATTTTAACTGGCCAACAGATTTCATAAAGACGAACATTTTAATGATTACCTACAAATATAATGGACAAGGCCGCAAGGGTATACATGGTTGAATAGCATTTCTTGCGATTCAATTAATGTCACGATAGTTGCAGGTTTTGTTATAATAAATAAAATTACTAAAGCTGAAACTTATCGCATCATTCTCACCATTGGTTTTTTTCATGTTTATGGCACTCTAGAGTTTACAGTTATCTAATTGAAACTTTGAGATTTTTCAGGAAACGGAATGTATCATGTCGTCACCGATAATAATTATTATCGTAGTAAAATATTATTATTGCATTTTACTTTGCACCTAAACGAGAATTGTAAACATATTTTATACTGCACATCCTATACTTTCATTACGATAATAATAATAATAATAATAATAATAATAATAATAATAATAATAACGTATTATAATTTACAACTTGCGTAGATAATATAATTATAATAATAATAATAATAATAATAATAGCTATGTATATTGTATATTGTATGTGAAAGGACTCCCCCGACGGCGCGATAAAATATCTGCAGTGTAGTATTTTAGTGACACCTGAAGACGCCCGGCGCCAACACCTTACCCCGTCAAGGGTCGGCACGATACCGTAGTATAGGTATGAACCTGTATTATACTATTATACTCGCACAATAATCACCGCAGTGATTTACTTCAAAAGTCATTCCGGCGGCGGCGAGACAGTTCGAACACTATCAAGAGAAAATTAGTTTTGGTAAACTTTTATAATTATTATTAGTTTTGCTTTTAAACTTTTCGCGACGGAATATAGCGTCGTCGCATATACACATTTACATCGAAACTGACGATGCAGACGACGATGACGATGGTGATGACTTTGAGTAGCTGTGCCCGTCTCGCATACATCTCGTACTTACCATATATATATATTTTATAGTAAGTACAGATACTATTGTCCCGGGGTTTTGATTGCAACGACGACGGAATGCAATTAGGCGGCTGACGATTTCCGACGACGACGACGACGATTCCACCACACGGACCATTGTTTGGTCACTGACAACGACGACGACGACTGGCGATGGCGGTGGTTTTTTATCGATCAGATCCGTTTCAATAATAACTATTATATATATATTATTATTATTATTTATATTATTCAAACAAAATATATACGCGTTCGTCCTCTGCTCAGCTCTCTGACTTCCATGCGCGCGGTATTATAAACACGAGGTAGGTAGGCAAGTAATAATATTATCGTGTACGCTGCCGCCGCCTCCGAGTCTCTTCCGAAAGTCGCAAACGCCATTGTTTTACTTTTATAGGTATATAATAAACGTAGCATATTATGTGAGCGAGCGGTGAGAGGACAGGACAACCTTTCCTTTGATGTACTGAACACGGACAAGTGTATATATATATATATGCGTACGAGCGTACAACAGTCCATGTGTGGTTATTTCGTCTCAGCCCCCGACAACCTTGGAACCGTCAAACAGTTTAACAATAAAATTACATTTCGTCGTCCTTTTTGTTTTGATTTTTTTCACTTTTTTTTAGACTCCGTCGCGGTCGACTACCGCGCGGTGGCGGCAGCGGCGACGTAGCCCTCTTACATTTCCTCGAGTAAGATTTTTCTGGTGGTGGGTGATGGTGGAAGGGAAGGCGGTGGCAGGAAGAAACGACAGCATTTTTTTGTTTATTTTTTTTTTTCCATTCGAGAAATCGTATTTTCTCCATTGAATTCGATCGCCGTGCAATAAAAAAAAATAATAATATCCGATCCAAACAATACACACCGCGCCGAATAATACTTCAACGCACGTATGTTGAGTCTATATTATTATACGATACGATGCGATGTAATATAATATAATACGTATTTATAGTATTAAAATATATTTAAACTCTTACGACTAAAAAAAAAAAAAACATTTGAATTTATACAATATTATGTTATATAATAACCTATATATAGTAGTAGGTACAAAATAATACGTTATTATAGTAAGCGATGACTATAATACTGCTCGTGGCAAAATAGTCCACTCGTATAACGTTTTACGAATGATTTATAGTTATTGTTTTCCAAATGAAATGTCTGCATAAAAAAGTATTTTAATTCACCTATTTCAACTACATTATAATGCAGAGAACGATCAGATTTTAATCGTGTTTTTTTTGTGACATACGCATATATATTATTATACAGACACAGGAACACGAAAATGTTTTAAAACAACAACATCGTTTGAATTCGTTATTGAAAATGTTGTTAAAAAACATATTTGAACAGTTTATATTAATTCTGCACGACAACCTACGTTCAATATTTGATTTGTGATGATTAAAATTACTACGCGGGTACATTTATATTATTTTTAAATTTAAAACATACAACGAGTATTTTTGCCAGCCGACGAAATCGTTTTAATAATGTGCACACTGCACGTGCAGTAAAACATAATAAACATAATATTTTCGAGTGCCAGAGATAAATCTGGTTTATTCCTAAAAATTGTAGGTCATTGAATAGAGTTCATCTAAAAACGGGTATTCGATTGATTTTAATGAATACATCATATTTTCAGCAGTTGTTATTACATCTGTATCAAAATTCAAAAGTATACTTGCAAGGTACATACTATTAACGTTTAAAAAAAAAATACATTTCAATATATTATACCTATACTATTATTCACATATATAGGAAATGTGCTATATTTAAATAGGCTTTTGAAAAAATAGCGGTGTGTGTTAATTATAATAATATATATTAGTTTATTAATTTTATAGTGTTTAAAGCTAGTATTGTTGTACGGATAATTATTATAACTCACAATTTACAGTGTGACACAACCTACCTATATGATATTAATTTTCGAGACATTATATGTTCAAACACATCGACGAAAACGCAAATTTAATAAGTACCTATATTTTAACAATGATACTAATGATAGTATAATATTGTTATGACAATATTACATTAGAAAGACTAAGACATCTCAACAAGGAATTATTATAAGTTATAACTATGAATAGAATAATATTTTTATAATTTTGTGGGTGTTCTACAAAAAGGTACAATGCTATTTTTTTTATAAAAATTGTACTGGAGAGCAAAGAAAATTGTATTTTAAGCAATTTGTAACATTTTACGGGCGTATAAAGCTAGCTAGGTATTTCGAATTAATATTTTTATTTAATCAATAATTTTAATATTATAGAAACCGCTCAGTTTTAAAAATTATATTTTATATTTCATTAGTTTTTGATGTCAAAACAATTCAGTCAAAAAATATAATACAATGTCACTTACATTCAGAAGCGTTTAAATTGAACAACCATCCACTTTTATCTCTTAGGTAATAGATTTCTATAATATATAAGCTTCATATTATATATATCTATATAAAAAATATATATATTTGTATAAACCACATATTTTCATATAATCATAGACTCTAATAATATATAACTGTTTTAGGTATTAATTATTTTAGACCATACATAGTTATATGAGACTTTACTGTGTACCTTTATGGTATATAAAGTATAAACATATTATATGACTAATAAAAATATGACCTAATATTACTTGCTAATTGAAAATAAAACTATTATAGTATAATACTATAATGGGTACTTAATAATAACATGTTTTATAAAGGCAAAGCCATATCTAGAATTTTATTTCAGAGATAGTCCAAAATTGAATAGTTTATTACAAGGTGACATTGACTCTCCCTAGCTATTTGCTTTCCTTAATTCATTTCTTTTTTGCAAATAATTTACTGTATAGCTATTAATTTATTATTTATCATAATTTGTACAATTAATGTGTAAATAGATATGTATAATGTGTATATAATATGTTCAAAGGGTTTATCTCGTATATTTAATGAGAATAAAATTGAAATTAAAATAAAATAAAATAAAATGTATTATAAGTTATAATATATAATAATTATTGTAGTTTATACAACAATACACATATTATTATATTTATAAAGACATTTAGTTATTTAGACATATACATATTATTACATTTAATATATTATATAGGTATAGTTATCATAACATTAATAATATTAATATTATAATAATCAATAAGATCGAAACGTGATGTGTTATAGAATACCTGTATAAAGGTAGTTATTACTTCTTAGTTGCTACTTATAACTTATAAGTTATAATTTAGAATAAGTAATAAGTATTTTTTATTATAATTGAAAATTAAATTAGTAGCAGGGATCTGAAACTTAGTTGTATGTATACAAGTGTATCAAAAAGCCTGCTATAGTAAATTGTGATTACTGCCGTGCGTGTTAAATATTTCTTTCAACTACACGACAATTTAATCCAAAACTACAAACGGAACAAAGTATAATTCTGTGTTAAGGAAATTTTCATAGCATTACTTATTAGTTATTATTATAGTATATGTATGCGTAAACCGCGAATATAATACCATCTCTATAATTGATGACTAAAATGTTGAATTAAAAACTTTTTAAGCAACGGCATTCGGCAAGATGATTATTACAACGAAAACGAACGTCTCGGTTTGTATAATCGCGGGTAATTACTAATTTTTTAGTAGCGGTTCGTCTAACGTCTTATTTTTGTTTTACACGAAATACGGTATAAAAGTAAAAAAAAAATCGAAATAATTTCAGCGTATAAAGTGAATAAATGAATTTTTCTGCGGCTTAATAATAATAAAAATAAACTTATGTGGTACACCGAAAAAATAATAACTTTTGTCTACCGTCTTGTTGGAGATTCATTGGCGTTTATATATATATATAAAATACTCATAAACAAAATTACCGGCCGTGCCGTAAAAATACATACTAATAATTACACATTAAATATTTACCAAAATTTGGAAACTTGAACATTTCAGCATGGGGATTGCCGTCTGGTGAGGAGATGGGGGAATGTATTATATAGCCCGTCTGTTTTTTTCCGCGAATCAACCTGTCCAATTTTCCTATAACTAGACCTAACTCAGCTTGGCTAACCTGATGAAAAACTACAACGCGGACTTCCAGTATATACCAATTTAGGTATATATAATATTTTTGACATACGTATAATATGCTATTTATATATACCTAGGTATATAATATATTATAATTATTGCTAGTGTCGTGTGATGACTATACTGAATGTTAAAGATGTATTTTTAGATAATCAGTGGCGTATCCGAAAATCATTGAATTTAATAACAAAATCTTCATTAATTAATCATTCAGATAAAATTTGTCGAAAATTAATTTTCAACCCCCTAACCCCAACCTCCCCTCAAAAATTCTAGATCCGCCACTGTAGATAAAGACAATTGAATAAAATATAATTCGATAAAATGTATCGGAATGCGGATAAAAATATATATTTCAATAGGTACCTATTATGTGATGTTTATTTTGGTATAATGTTTTATAATAATTTATTGATTTTAACGAAAATTATAAAATATCACAGGCAATATAAAAATATATTTAATTAATTATTTGAGTGACATTTGTAAAAACAAATTGTCAAACAAAAATCAAACCAAAGACAATCAGCTAAAAGAGGTTAGGTACGCACAAAACAAACAACAAAATCAACTACGTGCGTATCTGGTTGCCACAAAGATTATTGTTGTGTCGAATCGGAATACAAAACCGCATTGTTGTTATTCGCGAACTCTTCGACCGAATTACGACTTTTTGTCATCAATTCAGATTTTTGGTCAACAATATTTTATTCTGCCGCATATCAGTCCCGGTCCCATTTCACAAGTCAGAGTGCTGTGTGCACAACGTCCGATAACCAATGAACGGAAAACCCTACGAAATTAAAACGGTGAACGGAACAACAACTGCAATAACTGCAGCACGTTTAATCAACGAAGAGGACGCCGAGACGAACTGGTTAAACGTGATGACGGCATATTCATTGGCAGACGGAATTAAATCGGAACTAAAGAGTGTATAATCGACGAATATTATAAAACGTGGCCAGCCAGCTCCCCCCCCACCAAAAAAAAAATTTTTTGGCTTCTTATTAAATGTTTTGCAGGCCCTATACAAGACTTCCAATAAAATACAACCCATTACAAGCGAACATACGAGTTTTCTCATACACGATCTCTAGGTATCTAATCAATGGTTAAAATAACAAAATAACTTTTATATTATTATTGCAATATACATTTATATCATAAAATAAGTATTGATTACTATATTTATTATTTATACAATCTTATCAACATTTCAAAATTTCAAAATTCTTTTCAACTAATTTAGTTATCTACCTACTTTGACTACACGTCGTGTAATATTATATTATATTTAATTATTTTTAAATAATCCATCGAGTTGCACATTTATCTATTATATCGATACGCGTTAGTCCTTAAAAATTGTAAACTAAACAATTTAGCGATTACAATGGAAATACTTGTAATAATTATTTGAGTGTCTTTTTTTCCTCCAAGCTAAATTTTAAACAAAAAATAAAAAATCGACGTAGCACATATTGTAATTTTAAATAATGTACCTAATTCCTCCATAATAAGTTTATCATATTAATATGACATGTTTAATAGAACATTGTGGGTATGTCAAAACCCGACAGACCGTCTATACTATTCAAAACAAAATACATAATATATATTCTATGTTATTTAATTTATTACTTATTTTGCAATAATATTATAAAACGGGTTGTGAAACCCAAAACATAGCTAGTACAAGTAGGGGAGAGTGGGTACAAGTGTAACACGGGCAATAAGTTGTTCAACAATCAATATAAAAATCTCAAACAAATTTAGTAGTTGGCCATCTGTATAACAATCGATGTTTTCTTATCAAAATAATGATAACTAGGTAACTTTTTAAAAAAAAAAATTAAATGTGTTTTTGATAACAGATTGTAAATAAAAATCATACACTTACTTTTTTATTTGAGTACATAATTTTAATTATATGTTTGGCTATAGTTATTTTGATATACACCAAAAGTAGTGTAGTTTTTTTTGGTTCTGGTCTTAACACTCTAACTAGTCAGTATTTTTTCTAATACTTAAGTATTTACAAAAATATTGAAGGGGCAAAATGTAACAGTCACCCTCAGTGATACACTATTGCACCTATTTTATTTTAATTTATTTAAATGAAATTATTTTATGTTATTTAAATCATATTATACTATACACATTTAATAATTTAAAAGTAAAAAGTTATATAACAATTTATTATTTGAGATAATCTGTTTACCAAAGTTATATTTTATTTCTATTAAAGGTTATTATGCTATAATTGTTTTAACAATTTAAAAGTAAAAAATTATGTTGCTATTTAAGGTAATCTGTTTACCAAAGTTATGTTTTATTTAATTTAAATGTAACTGTTATATTTTATATGTTTTACATAATACAAAAAAGTAAAAATCATGTATGTTACATCTGTCCCTAGTGCTGTTA
>NC_042494.1:146333241-146360936 GCF_005508785.2 Acyrthosiphon pisum
AAGTTATAAATTCAAATTGTGAATTAATTAGATAGTGTTCAGTAGTCAAACCTAGGGTTTTCATTGGCAAACACATTAGACGGTGAAGTTAAGAATTTGATGTCGAGTAGTTAGTAGTGGAGAGAGAATATTATAATATTATAGGTATGTACCTATTTATTATTGACTAGATTCATACTTTCCTACCGAAAAAGATATTGAAGTTGAATATCAAAACATTTTTCTATCATAAATCATGTACATACATACTACATAAATACATATATGTATGTATACATACAAAAACAAATACATTGTAAACTCAATAGGTATTTACCTACATTCATCAGCTTCACTCAGATCTGAATTTAAAATAGAGTACGATTTCATGACGATTACATTGGTGAATCGTATTGATATTTTTGTGTCTGACAAAACGGCCGGTCACGATCGACTAACCATATTTGAAAATAATGATTATTAATACATAATATGATTACCTATGTATAATATAATAAAACACTTTGACCACAATCATTTTTTTTTACAATTAAAATCCATCCTTGATTACAGACATACAATGTTATAAAGGAATCAGCGAGACCATAGTGACGATAATCATTATGGCTGCAGTTTTTTAACAGTTATGAAAATACGTTGTTACCTAGTGCCGTTTGTTTAGAAGATAAAGCAATTTTATATAAAAATTAAAATGCATTCTATATCTGCCTATATTCAACTCTTTTAGAAAATGTCATTGGTGAACGATAGAGAGGTTCAACGTGTTGAATAATTGCATCCCATTCTTATATTATTGATATGCAAACCATATTTGGTTTTAGTTCATCGAATACAATATTCTTATTAGATCCACACTGCTCCAACAAACTTATTTCGTAAAATATCGTACTATTAAAAAAAAAATATTATTTTCATATATCTACGTGCAGTGGCGTACCCAGGGGGGGGCTTAGAGGGCTTCAGCCCCCTCCATTGGCCGTGTTATGGAATACATTTTATATTATAAAATACAAAGTACCAACCATTATATTCCTAAAAACAGTGTTGAATACAACGTTGAACGTACTATTATCTTAAGTAACAACGACCTATTATAAGCAATAATCGTATAACATATTTTTTATAATAAATCAGTCCCTACTTCCTACTAATTAAATATATCACTAATATATTATGTATGTGTTATAAAAAGTATATAATAATGAAATATTACAATTAACTGCTATAAGACTTTATTGAAAATTGTTTGTTAAGATGATGTTAAATTTTGATTTACTTTGTTTAGCCCCCCCCATTCGAAAATCCTGGGTACGCCACTGTCTACGTGTATAATATGAGTTTACAACACAATGACGTGAGTGGTGAGTATGTAGTTATGCTCTAATATATTGTACAATATAATAATATATATTAAGTAGTATGTACACACGCGTGTCCTGCATTAAATAGGTATAAATATAATTTATATTTTACATCATGCTTTAATAATATATTGCAGTAATGCAATTCAAGCTTGTTAAACTTTGACAGACGTCAGTTAAAAAATCCACATTGCTCGGTAGCTAATGATAATATTATTATAATTATTATAATAATGTCTGTGATACAGATTTCAACCAGTTATCTGTCGTACGTATGTCAAAAACCGACGCGGATCGCGTGCGAAACGTATCTAAGTGATTATAGTGATAAAACATAATAATATATAATATTATCATATAATTAATCGAACATTTTTCCGAGTTCTTTTTTAGCCTTCCATCCGCTCGCTTGTCATTGTTTTGTAATAAAAGTGCACAATACTCAGCTTCAGCCGCTCCGTTTCTCCGTTTACGTGTGAGTTCACTAAAATATAATAGCATTATAATATTATTATGTATTAGGTACTATACAATTTTCGTATTTTACACAGTTAAAAAGTCATCTCCGCATGCTTCATAATATAATATGTACATTGTATATTATAGCTAATAATAGACTATGCGAATATAAAACAGTCTATTATTGTTATAGCTGTTGTCCTTGTTATTGTTGTTGTACCTACCCCCCCGCAGACTGGCAAGCAATTGCAGATCCAGGGTTTCATTGGGGGGAGGGGTAAAAGTACAAAAAGTACGAAAATTGGCTAAACACAGTATAAACCTAAGGGGAAATACAGTGATTGGGGGGGAGGCCCCCTTTTTCCTCCTCAATGGATTCACCACTGCTGGCAAGCTGCAGACACAGAGTCATGCGTCATTCAAGACGCCATCGCCAGCTCTATGCCACCGCCACGCCGCGCCGTCGAGACTTAAGTGATTTTCACACCGAACATTAATATTTATTATCTTTGTGGCTCGAACGAGTCTGGACCCGAGGGAAAAATATTTTTAAGACGGTAAAAAGTAGGTGTTATCATTATACTATCGTTATTTTCACTGCTCGCCGCCGCAACGTGTGAGTTATATATATTTTGTTTACATTAGACATTATATTATAAATACGAAGGTAGGATGCCCAGCTATACATATATATATATAATTAATACGTGTGAGTGCATTTACAGCGCGTGTATGATGTATATTCTGATAATCTAATGACCCACAGCCGAACTATTACGTCGGCCCACCCACCCACGCGGGTTCAGTGTGTTAATACATTTATATACGTATTATATAACATATTATATTTATTTTTATGTTCACGACATAATAGATAATAATATTATACCCACAGGTACGGGCACTCGGATGTTAGATATTTGTATTTATAATTTATATAATATTATCAGCTTGTGTGTATCCAGAATTATTTTATTTGTCGACAAAGGTGTTTTTTTTTTAATAAGGTTGCTTTGTATACATATATAATATTGTGTACAGGCATATGCCTACTGACAATGGGTAAATATTTTATGAAAACGCCTCGAACAGAAAACGCGTTAAAAAATGTACGCACTAACATGTAGGTAGTTAATATTTTAAGTATTATAGGTTCAAGAGGAAAATAATTAGATACATCCGTCGACGTTTCTATAATATATATATACATTTTTTTTTAACTCGTTTATGGGAATAATTTCGTATAGGATTATTAGGATAAGTACTGTAAGTACTTCAAAAAATATGTATTATTTTATATACTTATATTGTAGAAATATAATAATATAATAACCGTATAGGTACGTGTTGGCTCGAGGACATTTTCGTAACACCCTTTTGGTACATGATGATGGACGATGGTATATTATAATATTATTATAGCAACCCGGCTGGCCACTATTCTCGGCGACGACGAACGTTTATCGATGCGCAGTTCATGAATATTAAGTGCGTACTTGTGTAGTACATTGTTTCTTAATAAAGGTAGGTATAGTCGGTATATGAGGTACCTATATTGTGTATATATGAGCCACTCGGCATCGTCAGACTGTAAAATAATATTATTATTAAATTAATAATATAATGCCTGAGCATATTATATGTGAATTATTTCGAAAACCTACCTAAACGCGTTTATATTATTATAATATTGTTATGTACGACGACGATTCGATCGTTTTGACATCTAAATAGTAAATTCTAAACGAAAATACTGCGAATGCGTTGCGCTCTCACCTACGACACGCCGATAACGTTGAAATTATTTCATTCGTCTAGTATCCACATCATAGATATTATAAGAATGGAGAAGACTTCAGGCTAGTGATACAACTTTTGAGGTTATAAGGGTTCCTTCATATTGATAATTATTGTGACCTAATCTCAAAAAAGGCCTCTTATAGTCTATTTCTCTCGTAGTTATTGAACTTTCTCTCTTCCTCAAAAAAGACCGCAACCTCTTAAGAAGCCAGTATAGGAGTGTCCTATCCATTCTTATAATATCTATGATTCACATAACACCCGTAGACTTATAGAAATAGACGGAAACATAAGGTATGATAACGCGTGCGAGTAGGTGGAGCTTGTTACGAGGATCCTTTATCGAATGTGCATTTCTCTCACACTTGTGATAAAACAGCCTATCTCTCTTAATCTGTTTGGCACGACACGCCTCCCAGTCCTTGGGGTAAATGTCCCGTTTGGTTCTATAAGTGTATATTATTACACCAGTGTTTGCACTGTTTGGACATTCTATGTTTGGTTACTCTTTCGTGTAACGTTCAGGTAACTTCGTTAAATATTATTTTATAGAATAGTACCTACTGCAAGAGTAACTTCGTTATTTATTATAGTGTAATAATATAATAGTAACATTGAATGTTAACGTATTACATTTTTATCAATTCTTTGAAGAAAAAAACATTTTTAATTCAACCGTCTTTTAATTAAATTTAAAAGTAACTTACCCAACAGTGCATTACACACAAACACACCTATATTATATAGTACACATTATACGGTGACACAAATAAAACTAGGTAGAAAATTTTTGGAGTCCTGTCGGTAGCGCTGTGGTGTTGTTATATTGTTATTATATTTAATACGTAGTACACGTGAAGCGTAAAATTCGAAGGTGTTTAATTTTTAATATTATCTTCCCCGGTAATGCCTTTTTAATGGTTTTTTTTCTTGGCGCGCAGTAAAAAGGACCACGGGGACCGGTGTGCATAGCGTTAATAATATATTATATACATTATAATAGGTATATATCTATAGTACTGCGCGTATATAAATCCATATACCACGGTTGAATATAACACACGCACACAAATATATTATATTATGTAGGTATACATAACAGAATTACTGGCTACCGAGTTTTTAGGCCATCCGCGGTGTTGATCCTGCACACCTGCTGCTCGTAAGACATTACGCGGAGCCGCTATATACGTATGTAGTTTGACGACACGACACCATAAAAAATATCCTACTTCTCGCGGCCGTTAATCATCGAACAAAATGGTGAACACTAAAACTTAAACTGATTTTCCGAAAATTATTCTTTCGCTTGCTGTATATACGAATAGTACTTTACATATCAGTACTATGTAATAAAATCACGCTTGAAATGTGAAAATCACGACTCATCTATCAATTCAGAGTTGGTGTATTTTTTCATTTTTTCTTTTTTGAAAAAAAAAACTTTTCTTTGTTTCAAACTATTTTTTTTCTGTTAAAGACGATGTTTTAAAAAGTATAATATTTAAAATAACATAATTTTAATTTAATATGTAATTTACTTATATGTCAAAATGCCGTGTGCTAGTATAACACGTTTCACTATTTATTTATTACTTATTTTAAATCTTAAAAGTATTTGAAATGTATTTTAAATATTTTCTTAATGTATGTTATATGTGGACATTATAATATTATGTATTATGTATTATGTATATATTAACTATTAAGTAAAAACATTTTAAATTTGGTAATTCATTCAATATAATTTTAAAAAAATTAAAATGAAGGATGGTACCTAATAGATATAATTATTTGATACTTTAACTTTTTTACGAAGGATATTTATTATTATTTATTAACCAAAATTAATAAACAGAAAAAAAAAACAATATTCACTTGGAGTTTACACTGTTTTAAACATAACAACCTTGTCTATTATAATATTCTACGGTGAAAACAATAATTAGTTCGATAATAATATTATGCGCGTCGAATTAAAAGTTTTGGTAGGTACCTATATACCTATAATATACGTATCGGTATCATTATTTTGCGTGCACTAATAATTAAAATCGGGTCGTATATGCATTGTATTTTTACAAGACGACGCGCTCGTGTCTATATAATTAATATACATAATGTAACAATCATAAAGTATTCCGGTAAATCTGAACATGCGAACGTCGCTGCGTCCTCATAGAATCACATAATATTATAATGGTAATAATATATGGCCATGCACTAACGTTATATTTTAACTTTTTTCGTCGCGGGGACTGAAACCAGTCAGAAACTTACTATACAGTCGGTTTCAGTGAAACGCGTATTATACCTATGTATACCGGCCGGATCACTGCTGCAATAATAATAATATGTACCTATACGCTCACATTGCACTGCCGCAGGACGCGTACCGGCTATACCTTTCTATATACGCGCTCGGCGACCCCGTCGACAGGATATTTGTTTCTCTATCCTGTTTCTCACGGTCGACGACGGGAAACGGTTTCCAGGAAGCGCGCCGCGCGGCATTAACGAATTACAACTGTAACATAATATTTGTGACGTGTAAGATAACTGCAGTGTATTTTGTACGTATAATGTTGTTATACTTTTATGTATTATTATTTATCATAAACATATTACCTACTCGTATGTACCTATATACCGATTGACTTTGGGGGTCCCCGCGGTGTCCATAATATTATGTAGCTGACGGTGATATTTTACAAATCACACGGTAGGCACGAAGATTTCTCTTCGCCTGGCCACTAATTGGTAATCGCAAACGCAAATTTTAATGAACGCGCACGCTGTCGCGAAAGACCGACGCTACCTATACAGTGTCGCCTCTCGAGTTGTGGCCATCATATTATTATGGACCGTTTGAGAATTTCCGGAAGTTCCATCGACAAACCTATATCGGAAGCTACAGCTGCAGTACACGGGTGATAATCGTAATTAGACGACGACGTACGTTTTTGCAAGTATAATAATATCTACGTATAACATCGATCTCCGTAAAGCATTTGAGTTTCCACGCACGAAATAAAATAGGTACCTATTAACGACGATAAGCAAAGTGCATAAAAAATGTGTGTGTTTCTACGCAGTCACCATTTTCCCGTGCTGTCGTCCGATTGCGTCATCCGGTTTCCAACTAGGTCCCACTCCACTGGGAGTGAAGACCGCACATGTCTCCTCTCGGAGAAGGGGGGTAGTATCATGCATATAGTGATATATACATAGATAAATAGATCACATGATCTCCCTACTACCCACTTGTGATAAGCATTGTCAAAGACCTTGAGGTCGTTTCAATGAACAAATATAGAAAAAAAAAAATTAACGACGATCGCGTGATTGGTGACGTAACACGACGACGTTTTTGATTTTGTGCCGTGTCCTGAAGAATGTGTTTGAATGTGTTATGCGTGCAGAATAGTTACAAAGACTTATGAGACGGTTTTATACATGAAGGGGATAGTATGATTACGGCGTTAAAGCCTATTTTTTACAGTGGCGATTCCGATATCGACGAAGAGCGTATTTTCTGAAACCGAAACAAATCGCGATGAAGAACACAATATACCGTTGCTGCTGTAATTACGCGTTATCGAACTCGTTACGTAACATGAATTTCATATTAACAGTATATTATATTATATTACTATATTGTTCTCGCGGTGTGTGTGGTGTGTACGTGTGTTTAAAGTACTTTAAACGATTTTTTATATTTTTTTTATTTATCGGACAAATTGCCGTTTAAGTATACGGTCATGAAACTAATTGACGCTATTGACGAAAAAAAAAAACAATAATTACCTACATTGTACATAATATACAATAATAATATAATATATATAACGTAAACCACGTACCGGCGCGTAATATCTATATGTATATGGGTACGAGCGTTTTATTTTCAGAGATATTTATCTATACGGCGCGATGTGTGTATAATATTATACACAAACAGGTTTACATGTAGAGTTAACCGTGAAAACTGAACGACAGCGAGCAAATAAAATTATTTAACCCAGTCGATTATTTATGAACAACATTCCACGGCGGTATGTGCCACCGGTCTAAATATCACGATAGATCATTATTATCATTATCACCGCTGCTCGATGGTCGTCGTCAGCCATCGCATGCACATTTTCAACGGGTTTGAACGCTGCAGCTCGTTGCGCCGTTGTGTTTCCTTATATTTTTAGGACGTCACTCTTTTAACTCTTTGCATTCCCGCAGGAAATTCCATTCTATCTTCTTCAACTAGTCAAATTGTCCTCAACATGACAAAGACATAGCCAAAGTTCTACGGACACCATCTTAGCCCTTAGGTACGAAACCGTATTTTGTAAATTTCTTTATTATTTCTAATAATTTCTTTATTAATTATTTAGTATTTCTTTATGTATTTCTATACAGTGCCTAATAGGCATGTATAGGTACTGCCTATACATTATTTCCACTGTTGAGAATTTCGTTTTATTTAGAATTATTTAAAACCTTTCATTTAAAGATTTTTATTTATGGGTTATTACACGACTGCCGACTGGTTTGCGTTGGTAGACGAACATAGGAAGAGATTTTCCGTGTCGTGCCGCGTATACGGACAGCGAAAAACAAAACCAATATAGCAATATCAAATCATATTGTCTAGTCAACAGAAAAGGAATTTGAACAAACGGACAGCAGATGGGCTGATGTACAAAATATGAACTATTATAATAGTTGTCTGTGTAAGAAATAATAAACGCAATCGTATTCATGGTCGTGCAGAGATTGTGCGTCTAAAAGTCTGCAGTGGCGTATAATATCTAAGACTCGGGCCACACGAGTTAGTTCGACTGAAAAACGGGTATTTGTATAGGCGAATTGCATTATCAAAATGAGAAAAATCTTTCGTTAAACACAACATCCACGCGTTGTATCTGGAAACAGAATGAGAGAAGTATACAAAAAAAGAATGTTAAAAAAATATATTTAAAACGATACGAGAAAAAATAACAATAATAAAATATAAACCTCGCAGGCCACTCGAACCGTCCTTTTATTCGTCAGTCCGAATGCAGTCGGCAACTATACAACAATAATAAAATAATACGGTGTATACCTATTATATATATATATATATTATTATAGGTAGGTCTGGTAGGTAGTAGGTACGCTGTTCGCCTGTAGTTCACTCTGGCTTGCATTTTATTTTCGTTCGTCCGACTCTCTCGGCTGCACAATACGCGACGACGAACCTTCAACGGACACACACACGCACACACACACGTGAACACATAATAATAAATAATATATTTTACGAACGTCATTACGATGGCGGAGGCTTTTCATTTATCGCCTCGCACACACAACGGCACACCCTGCATATTGTTCATAATAATAATAATAATATGATATTTGCTCTTACCATAATGTAATACAATATTATAGTAATAATATATTCTACGCGGGCCTCTGCTAACGCGCGTATAATGCTGTCGTTATGAGTCGCGGCTAACTATATTATAATAATGGGTCGGGAAAGCGAATTTTTACCCCAAAGTCATTGTTTCACATACACGTGTACACGCTCAGCGGAAAACCTTTCGGCGGGTATAAAACGACCTTATCGTATATACGCACCAGACGCGCCTATAATACATACAGCATGCGTTCATATGCACACACGTACTGTACACACGAATAATATAATAATATATTCCGTGTATAAAAGAAACTGGTTATAATAATAATAATATGTATACACATCGTTTTATACCCGGCGAGTTTTCTCTATTCCTCCTCCCCTTAAACCTACATAGAATATTATTACGTGCATAGATATTATTAATATTACTGTAGTTCTCTCCCGCGCGGTATATGCACCGTGTGTGCGGTAAATACCGCGGTACGGGTACGCACTACGCGCAACCACTATAATATATTATATATATATAATATATAACGCGTACATAATACGTATACCTATATAATATTGTATATATCGTACTCACGCACGATGTATATATATAATAACATGTGTGTGTATGTATATGCGATACCGGTCGGACGAGGAACGAAGCTGCGACGACGGACGTTCCGGTGCGTATATATACAAGACAGGACTCGACTGCGTGTGTGGTGGGCAGGAGGGTGTCGCGGTAGAAGCAGTCGTCGTGGTCGTCTCCTCCGGTCGGCCGCAGCCGCCGCCACCCACTCGTATTATTATTATTATTATTATTATTATTACTATACGAAAGCCAGCTAACCGCGACCGGACGCAGGCGACGGGTGGAGGAGGTGCGTGCAACCATTCGGAACTTTTCGGTCCTTTTCTTCTCGTTATTATCACTATTATTATTATTATTATTATTATTATCATTACGACTGCAGTACGCTGCACTACTACGACTATACTACGACTATACTACGACTATACTACGACTATACTATGACTATTATCATTAATTCATGTACTATACAGGTATAATAATAAACGTGTAGTTTGGGTATACCGAGTGCGAGCACTGTATATACTACGCCCCACCGGACCTGGCCGATCAGTCTTCTGAGCGGGGGAGGGGGGCGACACTGCCGCCGCCGAAGAGTGTACCTATGAATACGCGAGGTCGGTGATCCGCGCCCGAACCGAACCTAACCGTGGTTATGTGGTATACGAACGCCATGCCATCGCCAGTAGGTTTTTTCCTCAACTTTTTATCTCCCAGGACGAATACACAATAATATTCCCGTCGTATTATAGTCGCCGGGTCCCACGGTGACGACGGCCGCAACGAGGTGACGAGACCGTTTTCGTCTATTATAGGTATATTATATATAAACATATAATATTTTCCCTCTCATCGAGTCCTGCTGCGCTTCGTCGTCGTTATAAAATAATATAACGACGATAATAGTATATATTATACACAGTTTTCCGTTAGCTAACGCGCATAAAGTGATGTAAAATTAGTTAAATTACCCCATCAACAGTGCAGGCGTAACGATAGTATGGTGTCATTATGAGAGCCACCAGCCCTGACTAAAAATAGAGGCCCATTGGTCATCCACTAGATTTCGAACATTTATGCCTAATATTATATTGTTATAACTTTATAAGAATATTATACCTAACGGTTTTCAAAGTATTTACGTTGAAAATTCATGATTTTATATGAGCACCGTTATTTTTTACTTTACAATTAATAAAACGTTTTCAACACATTCGCTGAGTATATTATTATAATATTATAGTCTTGTTCCGCGGCCTGGGACGATTATACGTTGACTGCTGAGACCTATATACCACTTTCGTTGTATGCACTTGGTATTTTGGTCAATATAATTCAATTTTAAACATTGGTCCGTACGATTAATTACACTTAATCGTATTTTACATACGTTTCGTATAAAAAAAAATTGCAGCGTCGTTGTCAGAAAATCGAGGCCGCCGCAGGCTTCTTTTTCCGCTAGAAGCAAATCCTATATCATAGTTACGCTTCTGCACATCGCTTACGTTTACATATTGTGGTATGGAAACATATTTAAGGAAAATCTCGTTGCTGCTGTGGTACAGCGTCGTATAAGGTACCCGCTATTACAGACGCGTCTGTCGACTGTCGTCACTGCAAAATGCAAAATTGTACAGTAATCACGTGCACGACCGCCGCCGCACGACACAAATTTGCATACCGATACGCACACAAAACGTTTGTTTTGACGTTTCACGAAAAATGATTACTGTCAACTTCGAAACAATAGCGTATTTTTTTTATTTTTTACTTTGCGCGAGCGCGCGTACCTAACCCAACGCACGAATCACAAAATATACAACATGTACGGGTACTATATATTATTATTATTATTATTATTATTATGTACCTACCTACTTGCACCACGGTCGTAGTTTTCGGCGGTGTGCATTATTATAGTTTTATACAATCGCGTAAGATATTTTATTATTATTTATTTTGTGTGCAGAGCTGCATATTTCGCAACGTTTGAGAATTTAACGAGAACGAGATAAAATCAATGCGGTCACGACCGAATCGTATTGTAATGAATTGTATACCGTATGATAATGATATTGTTATTAAGTCCCGCGCGTAACAATACTGCAGTTGCCTAAAATAATTTTTTTTCAATCCTTGAAAAATTGATATCTATATTTTTAATTCGTTTTGATTCTACATCAGTACCTATGGAATAATACGCACCAGCGAACAATATTTTGTGTATACTTATCTTCCTATCCACCGATCTCAATCGTATATTCGTCTGCGAGCACAAAAAAAAAATATACATATAGACTCGAAAATTAAACTACTTGTGTTTACTATACAATAGTTTGTTCGTAAAAAGTTTATTGTGATTGCAGTACTTATTTGCAGTGTATATATAGAGGGTTTTATCATCAAAAAGTATAATAATTATATAATAATAAACAATTTTTTAATTTAAAGATCGTATCTTTATCCGAGTGTATTTTCAGCTTTAATAACAATAATAATTGTCATTATTAATTCATTCGAAAACCATTGTTTGAGATCCTTCGATTTTATGGTTCCGCCCTTCTTCCCAAAGTATGAATTATCGCAAGCCAACCATTATCTACATTTCGGGTTTGCATTGTAACATATTAAACAATGGCCGGGAATAAAGGCGAATTACTTTACGTAATCGAATGTATCTGAAATTCTGAACAACTAACAGAAAATATATAACAGCTACACAATCGGTAGAATAGTCTTTCCGTTAAGAAATTAATAAAAAAACAGAATCAACCTGGAAGGTCTCTAAAAAGGTATTTGTGAACAATTTGAATAGGTACCTATTAATTATATTTTCCTCCGGGTATTTGTAGTTTAAACGGTAATAAAATGATTAAAATAATGCAAAGGTTAATGCAAAAATACTATGCAACATTTAAGTGCTTCGGTGTAATAATAATTTCATTATAAAAACATGGTGCTCATAATTGTATTATAATTAAAGAATGTCATGTTATAACTACACTGAAAAAGTAATTTAATTATTTAAAATCTAGTGTGAAAGTGAGCATAAAAAAACGAAATTAATTTAACTGCACGCCATTTTGTATTAATTTAAGCAAAAAAAAAAAAACGTATAAAAAAATTATTTTATAATAATATGGAAACTAGTACCTATTTAATATACATTAATACATTATACATACTATATATTACTGTTATA
Source organism: Acyrthosiphon pisum (assembly GCF_005508785.2). NCBI lineage: Eukaryota > Metazoa > Arthropoda > Insecta > Hemiptera > Aphididae > Acyrthosiphon > Acyrthosiphon pisum. The sequence goes on from NC_042494.1 coordinate 146,346,057, forward strand.
CTATAATATACATAGAACAATATAGGTTTTAAATATATCTCGTGTGGGTATATCGTACCTGTACCTATAGGTTTTCATTCTGAAGACACTGGACATTTGGTATTTTAGTTTTATGACTTTTTATACACAACGACTCAATATACGAAGTATAAACGAATAAACGAAGAATTTAATATCACGCTTCTATATTTAATTAAGCACCAGTTACTTTTTATTCTTTAATGGTTTTATTACTATAAAGTATAATATTATAAAATAGTTTAAATTGATCACCTTCTATTTAATGTTGATTCTCATTAGCCCGGTATAATTTATTATAATATTCACCGTTTTTTTAGATACTGAGCGAAGAGAGCTATAGATAACGATTTGTTTTTAGGAGTAACGTTAGTAGGAAAAAATGGTAATAATGTGGTTATAACATCAAGCTCTCAATATAAATAAAATATCACCATGTTTAGAACAAAACATATCACATAATAAAAATTCAATTTAGAAAACCGACTCTATAATATCATGCAGATGTAGAACATTACAATTCACTACAATTTAGACAATGAGTGTTTGTATTTGATTGTAGGTATTGTATTAATTAATATTAACAGTGTTTATACAATCAATAATAATAGGAAAATATACAAATTAAGTTTTATGCAAGAAATACATTTTTAATTAATAATATTCATACGCTGCTCTCGGCCGTGCAATGTCAGCTTTTTATTACAATATTACGTCCACCACTGTACCTATCCCATAGGTCTTATCGCCATCAGACATCGATTATTTTGGCTTAGCTGGTAGAGGTGGAAGGGGTGCAGTTTATATATTTTTTTTATGAAAATGACATAACAACAAGAATATAATAATAATAATAATTATTGGTGAGTGGTTGGTGACAACCAACGAATGTCTTTTCGTATTTGACGTCCGTCCGTCGATTATTCTTAAATTGAATTCGACGAAAGGACGCGACTACTCGCTCGATATTTTGTTCCAAAATAGTGTTTTTTCTTCAACATTAATAATTATGACTTATAAATTATAATGATTTAATGTATTATTCAGTACAGTGATTAATTAAAATGCAGCCAACAAAAACTAAACTCATTTAGTCACGTTATCCAAAAAAAAGACGATAAAAAATATAATGAAAAGCCGTTTAAATCAGAATAAAAAAGTCTAAAGCCCTTTTCACACGATAATAGTCCATAATAGCATACTATCTAGTTTTAATAGCTGTGTTTAATGTAGCTGTGTACTAGAACCTGAACTAAAACTCATAATATTGGTAAAATGCATAAATAATATAGGTACTTAAGTTATTCATAATAATTATTATGTTATTATAATAATATGTATATTTGTTTTAATAGTTTCTCCAAGTCTGGAGAGACGGTTTTTTGCTCATCAATTTTGGGTGCTTAATCGATACTCTTTTTGAACCGGTTCGTCGTTAATAATTCGAGCATAAAGGCATTGTTAGATAAGTTAAATTTGTTTGATAATTAGGTATATTAAATTACGAATTATTAAATTATTCTTAAGTTAAAAATAACTTTTGAGCTAAAAAGTAACGTCGTTACAACTATAGTTGGTTTTACTTTTATTTTACAAAAGTTTACCGGAGAATTATGTTCTCAATACATTAACTAAAAGTAATGACAATCAACAATAGGAGAACTTAAGAAGAAATTAATAATTACTTAACACATTTTATTCTTTATTTTTAAAATATTACAACTTAATAATAAATATATTATAAAAATTAACTACCTATTACTAAAATTTTACTACCTTCAAAAAAGTTAAATTACGTGTTAATTACTTCCAATAAAATGTAATTAATTAAAATGTAATTTCATTGTAGTAACTTATACCTAACTTAAAATTAAATTACTCCCCAACACTGTATAAAAGTAATATATTCAAACATAATATACCTAATTAATAAATACTATTATACAATAAACATTTAATTTTTAATATAATATAGTTTGAGCGATACCTACTGTTAAAAATAATGACATTTTAGAGCTATATATAATATATCAAAAGAGCCAATAGGTTACTACATTTGTGCTATATTTAAATTGTCAGCCTAAATTGCAAATGTTGTAACTCCATTTATTTTAATTTAAGGATTTCTTGTGATTAAAATGAAGAACAAAAATTCATCGTATGATAAATTCATAACTCAAATTTTATATTTTTATCCTTCATGAAAAATTGGTAGTTAGAAATCGTCGTATCTCCAATGTATGATTTTAAGACCTCGAAAAAGTCGTACTTATCCCCATATTATTATTATAATAAATTATTGAGTAACGATTTTTGCGAATCAGGGAATTAGGCCGATGAAATGTACCTATTTGATAAATTGAATCTGAAAGGTAAGTACGATTTTATAATATATGTAATATAGAATCCAAGACATTAATCATATATACGTTAATTATAAGCAATATTAGCTAGTGCTCGGATTTTGTAACAAAATAAATAGTAAAAATTCAACTATAATATTAATAATTAGTTTATACAATATATATAATATGTATTAATAAGTAAAAACTATTTTACGGATAAGATAAGAATTCGTTTATTTTATATGTAAATACTAAATTATGTAAAATAGTGAAAAGAAAGAAAGCATAATTGGGTCAAAAATAAAATAAACTTTATTACAATACTAGTTCATCCTCCAACGCACGCCATTCGCCGTGGTAAATTAAATGCCCGCGGATTTACATCTTCTTAATCTCCGTTAAATGTAAACAGCACAGATTTTTAACACAGTTATTTGAGCAATTAATATAAAATATTCAACTCTAAAATTATATTCAATAATTATAATTAATATTTTTGGCCATTTTTAAGTATGTCAATATTAATATTATTATAAATTTTGTAAATAACATAGTTTATGTTTATTATATATTATCATATTTTCCAGTTTTGTGAGTTAATGGTATTTTAGGGAAAACTATTAAAAATAGTGAATAGTGACTTGGCCACTTAAAAATTAATTTTTATGCTCTGTAAAAATGCATGAGTATATTTTAGAAATACCTAATGAAATTACAAATTCCAAGTACGTAGTTAAACCAACTGACAAAAAAAAAAAAATAAAACCATAATATTTTATATTAATTTCCGGCTGTATTTATGTAATTATTATTGTGGTTTTCCACATTTACTTAATTTATTATTACAAACACAGTGAACATGTTGCACAACCCGACAAAGTATTTTAGGCGCAAGTTACAGTTCTTGAATAATGAAATAGTACTGAATTGTTTGTACTTATAATATTATGTAGATTATTAAATTTTAATAAACAATAATTCTTAGAAAATAAAAAGTTTAAATATTATTTTTAAACACTGAATGCATATTATTATTTATTATACACTATACAGGAATTAATATTATTACCTATTATATTATATTATATTAGGTTCAATTTAAATATCGTCCACCGAAAGCCGTACATACTACATAGATGTGTGAATATATTAATAATTATTGTTTTGGTCATTGCTTGCACAGGAATAACTACGTGTCGTATTCGGCTTGGAAATGGAAACGAAAACTATATCTACATACAGCTGTGGTTAGACGATGCTGCAGTCAACAGAACTAATAGAATAATAATTGAGTTTGTAGATAAACACAAGGGAAAGGCGAAAAGCAAATCTAAGAGGACAGCGGTATTTACACCTAAATCTTATTACCTATAGATTATAAGGAATATATTATATATACATTATACAAATTATATAATTATATATATAGTACGGGTGTAGAGTTCAAAAAAAAAAAATAATAAATACCGTTATAACCAACACTTGGCACTTAGACCTAAGCACTATGACCGTTGAACTTAAGATTCCGACTAGAATTTATGGTTGAGAATGAGTTAAACTAAAAGTCGAATAGTCAATATGCTGTTGCCTGTAGTTATATTCTGTAATCTGTTGTGATGAATAATAGGCCTCGATAACTATTACTGAAATAATAACCAATTATAAAATCGATAAAAACAGCGATAACGACGTCGAGTGAATTTTATTTTATGAATTATTATAACAGTCTAATCAGGGGCGGATTTACCCATAGGCCACCAAGGCACGCGCCTAGGGCCCAAAATTTATTGGGGCGCAATTTTTTAGTTAATTTTTAGTTTTTAGTTTTTCATAATTTCATAATTTATTATATTTACCTAAATTTATATATGATATTCATTTTCTTTTGTATACAACTTGCATGAAAAAGGAGAATGGCTCTCGTAGCCCCGTCGCAGTAACGTTTTAATTCATAAGCTATAATACCTAACCTCGCAGTTTGGGTTCAATCCTGCTACCAGCGCGCGCTGTGCCGCGCCGCCACGGCTATAGAGGCTCGATATCGGCACTCGCGAGGCAGTTGCCTATGTTAATGCATGTGAGGTGTTATACGGGTGTGCGGCGTAAACACATACAATATTGTGAATGGCACATTCGCAAAACGCCAGCCAAGGTAGTCAAATATACTGCCTCGGGCCGCCGGGTACATTGTTATAGCCGCCCTACTAGCTAGGTGGGGGACCGCTCGCACAGTTCTTAGCAAGTACATAAAATTGGATTGAACCGAGGCGGTGAGGCACCCCCGCACTCAGCATTCTTAGAATACTGGAATTAATTCTGGAAATTAGATGTCTTGATAAAGTAATTAATAATAATAAACATTGCGATGACGTGCGACGCTGGCACTGTCACCTGTCTCCTGCATAGTGCATACTGCTCAGAAATCTTATAGATTTCATCCAATTTGTATAGTTTATTTCATGGAACATTACCCCCCCCCCACCGTGGGAGTACGCCAATGTAAAGGGCGCTAGTGTTGTAATGCCTAGGGACGGAAAAATGGCAAGTCCGCCCCTGAGTCTAATATATAACTATTGCAACTAGGTACTTATAACTAATACCAATTTGAAACAAAATAAAAATGACGTTTAGTTTAACTATAATAACTTGTAATATGTATCATAAATATATTTTAAAACCCTATATACCCCGTATACTGGGTATATGACTTACAGGTTCATTCATCATGCAAGCACCTACTATTAAATTCGCAAAAGGTATTATATATAGTTATACTTATTAAATACTAGGGTTATTATTAATCTAATATATTAGGAATATTTCATGGGAGGGTCCAGATAATTGTTTTAACACAGTAGGTCTTTGTCTCCTTCCCTCCTCATCTACGCGTACTATAAAATGATTTCAATTAATTACGATTTTGTAAAAATTCAAACTTCAAATGTTTATAAAATAAATTGCGCCAATGTATTTTTAATAGTTTCAACTGCTATTGTAATAATATAGGAGAAGCCTTTTTGACCCAGTAAATAAAATTTTATTGACAGTTTTAGAAAACAAAACTAAAGAAATTGAATAAGATAAAAATGTCCGTTAAAAGCTTAAAACAAGTAAAAATGGTCTGATCCGTTTGCACATGTGCACCGACGTGGTCCGGGGAGACGAAGGTTTTGGTTACACTTGAGCCCACGAAAATCAACGGAGAGAGATGTACTGCAAGACTGAATATTAAAAATTATAATATTATAATGTATTATATATTTTATGCGAAACTATTTTCTATTATTAAGGAGTAAGGCGTGGTTATTGCAAAAATTTTAATACACAGCATTTATTAATTCAGAAAGTACTAGTTATTTAATTTTAATTCATTAGGTAAGTACAACACAATGTTTGTAATAATCATGCGTTTAACAATTTTAGGTAAAAACGGGCTGTTCCAATTAAAAAACTATGTTTCGCGATATTGTGACACTTAAAAATCGTAATTTAATGAAATTTATTTTTAAATGAGAAAAAGTGGATGAAAATCCTTGCGGTTATAGTCTCCTCTAATATTATAATATACACTGATATAACAGGAGAAAACTATCGAATTTCATAGATGTCAAAAATTGCAATCAAGTAATTTCTATAAATAATATTAGGACATCTAGAATAATATAATATATGTATATATCTTCTTAACTACCTACATAAATGTGAAATGAAAATTTCTCTACAGGCTAAACTCTGGAACTACTTATCAGATCTTCTTGATTTTTTTAAACGAAAAAGTATAACACGGAAAAGGTTCTTATAAAAGACAATTTTAGGAAAATCCACCGGAAATGTAGGAAATCTGGATTTCAAAAATACAACAGTGGCGTTGCAGATTAAAATAATAATAGTGTATTATATATTGGTTGCTATTGGTTGATCGGGCATGTTTGTTGATTTGTATTATTATTTTTTGTCAATATTATATAAATATATATATGTAAATGTTTGTGGTTAGATTAGACCTATGGGAAGAAGATGTGCTAAATTAAAAAGGGTTAAATTTGTTTTTTTTATTCATCGGATTTTAGTACGGTTAGGTTAGGTTAGGATTTTGTATTAAATGATTATATTAATCCATGGTAAGTGGAATTAAGTAAAAACGACAGACTTGGGATAACTTTGATACCTTAGAGCTTATAGAGTTAAATAATACACTTACGGAAAACAGCACGGGGTCAGCGATCTACCGCAGGTAGATTGCCTACCTGATAATATACTGCCACGAATTAGAACTTTTATTCCGGGCAACAGAAAAGTTAAGATAAATTTTGAACACCAGACAACAAATATTAAATAACGAATTGAACAAAGTTTGAGTCATATAGAGTTGGTACATTTAACGGACAACGAAGTGCACAGGATCCCACATTATACTAATAAAAATATAGTACCTAGGTGCATCTCGTATAATAATAAATTTGAAGTCAACCGTTATTGTAGAATTATACTATGCACGACGACAACTCGTTGATTATATAATAATAATTATAATAAATTCGGATGCGTTCACAATCGAATCAGCGAAAAAGAGAAAAACCTTTTTAATGTTGCTAATAAAAACTGATCGCATTATAATATGACGCATTAATTGAAACGGGGAGGGAAACAAAAAAATAAATTGAAAACACATTTCCATACATAAATGTGTACACACGACGCGTTTAACAACACGGTGCAGCCGATTATTTGCTCATGCCAATAAAAACAAAATTTCCATTAGGGCCATCTGCGCTGATTTGCATATACACTTTTCCTCTTGGCCCATTTCCATTTTGAACGTGTTTATGAATACATAATTCCCGTCTATACGAATAAAATAATATATATATAAGCGCCGTTCTCCCGGTCCATTGGTTTATACCCTTACCGCAGCGCACACCGCACAATAATAATACTAACGCTCGTCCATTAACAGTGAAAGTGACATAATAATCGGTTTTGTAAATATTATAATGATCGTTGCTGGAGATGACGCTCGACGGTGGGCGGCGGTGATGACAACAATATAATAATATTATAATGTGTAAAATATATTATCATTACGCCGTTGCGTCATTGTCGTAACTATATATAATACAAAACATCTCGTTTGTGTTTTGTTCGATCGAACATTAAAACAAAACGCGGTATCAGTCTATAATACCTACAACGTGGTAAGTACCTACCATCAGTAAAATATATTTGACGTTATATTATATTACATATAGGTAGTTTGTGCTTTTCGCTCAGAAATCCGATCGTTTGCTGGAAAATGTGTTATGGAATTTCGGACGATAGGCAGGCACCAATGGTGTTCGCTTGGAGGATACTGCGCAGGATACCGCAGACCGCGTGAAACGGGAGATAAATAAGGATAATGGCCAACGTACGTGGAATAGTAATATCGTGTAGGCAGGCGGCCGGTTAGGTTACGTGTCGTCCTGTGAAATAATAATAGCCCGGACCGTGTTTTCATTTCCAATGTTGTCATTTGTCGTCATCATCTGCGGATAAGACTCTGGAGATTGAGAATACCTATATGGCTATATATTTGTATGGGAGCCGAATTGGTGACATATTACTGTGTGTTTGACGTTCGCACCAATATAATATTATACGAATAGGCAGAGTGAAATGGGTCTGTGATTAAAAAATGTACCGTTCATATAAGTAGGTATATTATAATTAGCACGCTACTAGATATTTTTCCTCCAAAAGAAAAATTGAGGAATCGTAGATATCTATGTTTTATAGGTAGTAGCAAACTACATTTTGATAGAAATTAAATATTTTTTATTTTTGTTGTTGATTTACGTTTCTATGGCAATGAATAAAACATTACGAAAATCGGTTAAAAAAAATATATTATATACCTAGTCCAAAAACATTTAAGTATATTGAAGAAGCCGTGTTAATAAGAACAACATGTTGAATAAAGATAACATAGTGTGATACAATATAACGATATTATTTTTTTACTTTATATATGCGCATTATTTTAAATGAAAACTACTTGGAACACGAATCATTTTGCGCCCTGTGGCGTGGTTTTCCATGATTTTCTTTCCTGTTATACTTGAAAATCTTCCCATTTGTGCGAAACTGTCGTACCAAAATATATATTTTTCTTCCAACCCGAGTAGCACGGTGTTCGCGCGTAGCACGATGCTACGCAGGATACCGCGTAGAGCGCGTCAAACGGGAGATAAAAATAAGGATAGGTAATGGAAAACGTAGGTACGTCGTATGTGGAAATGTAATATCGTATAATTTAGGTAGGCCTGGTAGGCTGGTTATAGGTTACGTACCGTTCTGTGAAATAATAATAGCAGTGTTCGGAACGTTCACTAAAAAAATGAACTCGTTCACGTTCACGTTCGTGTTTTTTTCAAACGAACGCGTTCACGTTCACGTTCTTTCAAAAAATGAGCGCGTTCATTGGGTTGTTCATTTATTTTTTATACATTTTTTTTATGAATCATTTACCTGCTGTAATAGCTCAGTCAAACAGAGGGTGACTTTTTGTCCGGCAATCAAAAAATGAATCCGGACTTTTTGTACCCGGACTTTTCGTCCACCATGGTTTATGGGTACGCGGCCCGCAGCGGGCAAGCGGTCTTTGTATTATTTTACAGCGTCCGCGCGGGCAGCCCGCTTTTTGTTTGACCGAGCCTTTAATATAAAAGCCTATAAACATGTACAACTTAAGCCAAAAATAAAAATACTATTTAGACTTATATATAATATAATTAATTAATATATTTTATAAATATATTTATTAAAGGGTAAATAAATTAAACGTCTTAAAAATCGATCAAGTTCGTTAAAAATATAAACGTCGTTCACGTTCACGTTCTATTTTAATAAAACGAGTGACGTTCACGTATCGTTCACTAAAAATGAACGTGAACGCGTGAACGTGCGTTCATGAACGACGTTCTTTCCAAACACTGAATAATAGCCAAGACCGTGTTTTCATATCGAACGTCCAATGTTGTCATATTTTGTCGTCATCGTCAGCAGCTAGGACTCCGGAGATGGAGAGTACCTATATATATGTATGGGAGCCAAATTGGTCATATTACAGTGAGTTCGACGTTCGTACAATTGTACCTAATATGATATCATAAGAATTTATTATGAATAGGTATAGTAAAAAAAAATACGTGAACAATATGACGAACAATAAGATAACATATAATGATACAATAACCGATATTACATATTTATCTTTTATATACCACGCAGTTATATATAAATGAAAGTGACTTCGAAAACGAACCATATCGCGCGTATGGCGTGGATTTTAATGATTTTCTTTCCTGTTATACTTGGAGAACTTCCGCATTAGTACGAAACTGTCGTACTAATATATATATATTTTTTCCATTCTGAGTAGAGCTGGTAGGTAGGTATTACAAAGTATATATTATACCATGTTTGCTTGACAACAATTTTTTCAAAGTTCTTTGTTTGCTCGAGAGACCCTAACAACTTTATGCCGACGCTGGTCAAAGGAAAACTTTAAATTAGTTTTTGAAACTAGAGTCGCAGATTCTGATCAGTTTTTTAAACTGATTTCATATTTGGCTTTAGATTAAACATTTATTACACGTTTATCTAGGTGTCTCTAAACATTAAACTGTAAATAATAATTTCGTGAAAATAACTACATTGGCAACTGCATCGCTTTATTTAATATGGTCGATTAAATTAATTAGATATCAATTGTTCGTGGCGTGTACATAATATGATTAAAATAATCATCAATAAATTTAAATAATTCAACTACCATCTTACATGTATCTTTCTATTTCAAATAACCCGACATTTTCTAAATATTATTCTTAGGTATTTAAAATAATAGCCACCGTTGCGATTCATCTCAATTTCTGCAATTTTATCAGTCACATATAAAATATATAATAAACAACCAAGTTTCATATTTTGCTGTGTTTCCGCACGTAATAAACAAGAGTACGAATCGGAAGTAAATTTTGGTCAAGGTTTTATACTTTTAAAATTTCTAGTAAAATATTTTATTATTTTCTGTTTCATAAATAAATGAATTATAAGTATAAAATCCATACCCCGCACAATGTAGGCCATGCTTGTTTAATATTTATTTAATCTATTTTTGAACATATTATATTATTGGACAGGCCTGCAGTACCTATATAGTGCAGTTTGTACTTTTATATTATTTTTGATTTATAGGTACACTGTTTTAAAATAGTATAATCCTAGTGAGTTTATCATGATTTCATTTAAGTCTATAATTTCGTTTACGATAAGATTTAAGGTACGTCGGGAAGCAACTCGTACATAATCGTGAACAATTCGTATACAAATTATTGACCTTTATGACTTCGGAGGGCAACTATAATATGCTCCACCGAAAGTAGATATAAAACTTTTGGTTTGGTCAAAAATTGAATCAGCCGAAAAGGGAAGTGTAAAATTTTTCCCCAATAATATACAATACCTAGTAATATATTTATCATTTTAGTTTAGAAAGGTAGACATATTTTTGAGTTGGGTACAACTTTTGTTTTCTATCGTATATTCGCGAGGCCAATTTTCGTAACGATTTGTTTATTGTAATATAGAGACGCAAATCAACAATAATAATTTTAAAAATATTGAAATAAATCTCTAACAAAATGTAGCATAACACTAGATATTTTTCCATTGCACTATATACCTACCCAACAATATATTATCAGTTATGATTCCTCAATTTACCTTGCTCACGAAAAATATCTAGTAGCATATACAAGCTACCTATAATATAATGTAAGAACGACATTTTTGTTTTGTTTTATTATAATTATTATAATGCTACCGATTATTAAATCGACTATAAATGTGTACTTTTTTTCGTGAGATTTATATTGGTTCGAAACTTAGCTATAATATTTTTTTGTGCTTTTAAAATATAATAATAAAGTATAATAAAGGTAGTAGGTACATTATAATATTTGTACTTTTATATATTACATTTTACGTACGAATATTACTGCTCAAAATATGTTTGTTACTGTACATTATAATATTATATTTTACAATTTATCATAACATGGCGTTTAGTGATTGGAGACATTTCTTGTTTTTATAGTTAGACGCATGTATATAAACTAAAATATTATAATATTATGAATGTCATCAAGGTATAGGGTCTATAAACCATTACAAGTACCTATATAGTAAGTTTCTTATTCTAAGGTGATGCCTATTATTATTATTACATCTATTTCGTTCGAGTCCTGTAATTACAATAATATTATTAAAACCGTCTTTCTATGGCTATACAAACAACGAATCATTCTAAATCTCACGGTCCTATATATTATAATCGTTCCGTGCGTGCTTCGGTGCACATCACCACAATTCATTTATATCGAACAAACTATTATTTTACTTCTATAAGTTGGTTTTTTTTTTTAAAATAAATTCAATATCCTAAGTCATCGGGAGTGGTTATTTTTATTTTAGAAATTAAAGAGACGTGCTCTAGCATAAAATATATTAAAAAAACAGAACGCCGAAACAAAGAAAAAACAAATAATAATGTCGTCGTGGCTTATTGCATCATTCAATGGACTCCAATAACTACATACGAGAACCCACTAGCCACTACATGCATGATAGCCTGAGAAAAAAATCCTATATATTATATATTTAATACTTTTAAATAAAAATGATAACGACTTATGAGAAACCTTGTATTAAATTTGCAAGGTTTTTGACCGAGCTGAAATTATAAAGAAAAAAAAAATCTAAAAATGTAAAATGTCTATAAATAGCTCAAAAAGAGTCAGAATATTTTGAAAATATATTTAAAATGATTGTGTAAATTGTTGATGAAAGTTATTTCAATTACCTATCTTATACGATTATTCATTTTTTTTAAATATTATTTTTCCTTGAATATTTTGAAAAGTACTGGTAATTTTATATTTTGACTTTCCAAAAGTACCAACTAGATCCAATCTTCTAAAAGAAACCACCCTAAAAAAGTATACCAAATAATTTTCCTACTAAAAGTTGTGTACATAATATTATGCTCAAAAAAAAAAAAAAAAAGAATCTAAAATATAATTTATATTAATATTAAAGTAGGTAGGTAAAATTAATATTTTTTTAAATCAAGGTAAAGATCTACATTTTAGTTTCTGAAAATTTAATTAAGTATAAAATAATATTTACTCTAAAAACATATTCGGCATTATTGTAAGAAACTATTATTTCGTGATGTTATACAGACATTTTAAATAAGAATGCATTTATAGTGTAGCTACGCTCCACGTATACTCCTGTTGAATTTTATATAAGTTGCACTTATATTATTCAACTGTATTATACTCAGAATGTTATTATAAAAAAGTAAAAATAATTGAATTGAAATAAATACAATTTTAAAAATGTGACCAGTCACTTTATTTTTATTCATAATATTGTTTTAAACTCACATGACCTACTTTTTTGTTCTTCGAAATGCTTATGCAAGCTCATATTATGTGCTTAAATAATTATATATCCTATGCAAACATAATTATGTTTATTAAAACAAAAAGTGCGTTCATAGCTTAACTCGTGGATATTGTACATTGAACTTTGAACGCGAAAATATCAACTGCTGTATATTATTATGTGTGCAGTAAGAGAGAAAAAATGATTATTGCTCAACGCGTTGTAGGGTGCAAATGATGAGCCCATCTAGAGACTTACAACCTTTGCACCTTTCGCCTCTATTCTCACGGTACTTGTTAGCCTTTACAACCGTAACGGTCGTCTGAGACTTAAAATAATGAGCCAGTCTCCGAATATTATGTGGGCCTGACAGTTTATTGATCGTAAACCACCAGCGTCTAACGATAACCATGCACAATTGTACCTGTACACACGGCAATAGTCACCATCAAACTGATTGCAACAGATCGATCCGCACAGGTCCGAAATTCAAAAAAAAAATATACCACCATCCGGTAGGGCGATTTTCGTGTTATCTTCGTATTTTTTTCTCTTTCCTTTTCGTCGTTTTATGCGCAGTGCGGATAATAAGACTTAACGACGTCTGAAAAGGACAAAAATAAATATATATCATACATACCTACCTATATAATATTATATATAATATATCTGTAATTAGATGAAATATCTACTATACTAATAATATATAGGTAAGTACCCTCACTTTATAATAAAATGTATGAAAAAAAAAAGTTTCAGTAATTTGCCGGAGATTACAGAGAAACGTGACGAGACGCGAGTTCTCGCTGTGATGAAATATGACGCGTGTAGGCCAAAAGAGACCCACCCTAACACGTTTTAAAGTAGGTACTATTGTTTCGCATACGTTATGCATAGGGCCCGGATTTATATGCTCTAAAAACCTAAGAAATATGCACTATAAAATATGCATTTATGCTCTTATTTTATAGAAATATACCCTATAAAATAAAAAAAGTGGGTAAGTGGATGTCGCTCTGCTGTACAGTAGGTTACAAGTGGGCCACTGTATAATGGATAGTATTAAATTTGAATTCAATGATATAATATCACTGTAAAGGAAAACGATTCTGAACGGAGACGATTTGTCAGTCTAGATATAAGACATAATATTATACATTTATATCTATGGTATAAAAAAAAATTGACCTATAATAGATACCTATCATATTAAATACCAAATTAATCATATCACATTATCTATTAGATATTTATTACGCGTTAAACATAATAAAACCGTGATACTATCATAGATATATAATAGTATACTTTATAAGTTTCAAGTACCTACCCACGAATAGTATTATACAATCACAACAAAATAATTAAAATAGTTATTCTTGGTTTTTTAATATGTAATTTCGTCCAAATTTGAACTTAAAATGACTATAAAAATAAACTGTGCTTATGTATTTCTTAGAATTTTTGGTAACAGAATTAAATATTTAAGTGGAATCTTGTTTTAAATTTTCAATCCTTAGATATAAAAGTTGAACATTTTATAAATTTTATAATATAAAAATAATTATTCAATTTTAAATTTGATAAATTTTGTCAAAATTTCAACTTCAAATGCTTATAAAAAAAATGTGTGCTTATGTATTTTTAATATTATACAATTGCTATTGTAACAATATATCAGGAGCCTTGCATTAAATTTTCACTCATTTTTACCAAACAAATAAAATTTTATTGATATTTATAAAAAAAAAAATAAAAAAAATTGAAAAATGACAATGTCCGTAAGCAGCTCAAAAAGAGTCAAGTTATTTTCAAATTTTTATCGTGTATAGAAAATTCTAATATAAACATTCAGTGAAATTTTCAAGTATCTACAGTCATTCGTTTTTTAATTACAATAAAATAAGAAAATCGTTACGTAAGAAATCGAGTGAATATCAAATGTTGTAAAAATATGAATTTCAAACGCTCATAAAAATTTAATTTGAGTTTCTTATAGACATTTTTTTTTTGATAAAGTAGA